>NC_137021.1:39675547-39723047 GCF_032717465.1 Coenobita brevimanus | reverse complement strand
ATTCTCTACCTCAGTACGGGAAAGAAAAGGCATCGCTTCTGACAACAGACATCATCTCTATCCACCCGATCACCACTTCCCCAAATAGATGACAGAATGATGGCAGGAACTGAAGGATAAGTGGATTAAATAATCGAGAGAGAAATTGGAAGAAAACGGCAGTAAAATGTTAGTGGAGTAAAAATTGGGTAACAAGGAAATGAATGAATGAATGAACGAAGGTGATGAGTTTATAGAAAAAGAGTGAATGAATGGAGTGAATGAAGGAGAGAGGTAGAACGATTTTAAGATGTGTATCGAGGGATTTTTGGGAAACTGGAGCAATTAATTTGGGAGGTAATTTTGAGTAAGAAATGCAATATCAATGTGGGTCGTGTTCTCAACGGTTACGAAGCTACAAATTCTCATCATTGTACGGGTGAAAATGAGCCTCCCCATAAACTACCAATAAGGTTTTCAGTTACTGCGGTACAGCTCCTTAACGGCTGAAAACTCAGCTAATGTTAATACATCATTTTCTATTCAAACGTTAGGCTTACATCCTGTAGTTTCTCAAAAATCTCACTGGACACCCTATAGTATTAAAAAAAAAAAATTTAGTTCAGTTAAATGGATGAATGGACGAAGAGGCTGCATGGAAGGAAAAGAAATGGATGGGAAAAGAAAAACAAGTGGATAAAGATAGTGGATGAAAGAATCGTGATTACTGAGGAAAGTGGGTGAAGTATAAACTGGTGGCTATAATTCGAATGTAGGGAAAAGTGGACAAAATATAAATCAACAGAGAAAGTGAGGAGAAGAAGTGTTGATGGCGGTGAAATAGGTGCACGAGTTATAAGCAGAGAAAGAACCAGATAAAAAAGAAACAGAATGAGATAACTGCACACAGCACAATGGAGGAAAAATGAATGGCTGGAACACAATAGTAAAATGATGTAAAAGATGAGAACAGTGTAGAAATACAAAGAGGAAGTCAAGATTCATAGAGACAAGGTGACTGAATAGGTATGTGTGTGTGTGTGTGTGTGTGTGTGTGTGTGTGTGTGTGTGTGTCTGTGTGTGTTAATAACAGACAAAGAGAAAGACACAAAAAATGGAGAGAGAGAGAGAGAGAGAGAGAGAGAGAGCCTGGTGGTGAATGGTTCTTTATTTTCATCAGAACCTGCGGAAAAATCATTAATGCTATTCGATATCCAGACCATCAGAGCAGACACGTGCGGTTGTTGTTGTCAGAGATGCCAACACGTCTATATTTCACACACACACACACACACACACACACACACACACACACACACACACACACACACACACACACTATCTCGTTGCTCTTTGCTTCGTCTGTTCAATATGCATGTTAGCTATCGTAAAGGAGGAATAGCCTATCAGAGGGGAAGAAGGAAGAGAAAAATATTGCAGTTTTGCGAATCGTAAAATTTTTCAGCGGTAGGTTGGGGCGCTCACCATCCTCTCACGCGTTGTAGTGCTGCTTTCTGGTGACTACCCTTTCCTCTCTTCGTTCCTTTATTCCTTCCTTCCTCTTCTGTGTTTTTCTTTCTTTCCTCTTCTTTATGCCTATGGGTGACTCTACACTCCCTCTTCTGTCTTTGCTTCCTTCATTCATTCCTCTTCCTTCTGCCGATGGGTGACTCTACACTGAGTGACAAGACAAATGGTTTCTTGTACACCACGAAACCATTTACTACTGTGGGTGGTGACCATATAACCAAATTATTGCGCCTGGTGGTTTAGAGGGTTTTAAGGCACTCCAGTCGGATTGATCCTGTGCAGGTTTATGTCCAAGGGAAGTTTGGGATTTATTGCTCACGTAATGCCAATCAGGGATGGGTGAGGCCGGTCACTCTCATCTTAAATATCGAAATCAACTTGCTTAGTCCCGAGCTTCGACGCTTCTCGTGGGGCAACGCAATATTATATGGAGATGATGATTATGATGATAGAATATGTTTTATATCACACACACACACACACACACACACACACACACACACACACACACACACACACACACACACACACATCGGTCCATATTCTCTCTCTCTCTCTCTCTCTCTCTCTCTCTTACGCACACACACACACACACACACACACACACACACACTCGTAACACTTTTCTGTTGAATACGTTTGTGTTATCGTACAGGAAAAAAATAACAAAAAACGAAAACGATTTCTATATACAGAACTTTTTGTACTCACACCCCCACACTCGCGAATACTTTAATTTCGCAGTGGTGTGTGTGTGTGTGTGTGTGTGTGTGTGTGTGTGTGTGTGTGTGTGTGTGTGTGTGTGTGTGTGTGTGTGAGAGAGAGAGAGAGAGAGAGAGAGAGAGAGAGAATGCATTTGACTCCCAGGCACATATTTGTCCGTAAACATTATTTGCTGAATATGACGACGTGTTTTCGTTTAAATGATGATGTAGTAAATTAAAAGTATTATGGTGAAAAATTGTTGTTTGTCTCACCTGTTAATGTTTTTCCTCCCACACACGCTTACCGCTACTCTTTTTTTATTTTTATTTTTTTAAAATCTCGATACGCCTGATTGTACCATGAGTTAAAGTTATTTTTCTTTTTATCTTTTTACGCTTGAATGTACAGTATACTGAGTTAAAGTGCGGCAAAAGCGCGCACACGCGCGCACACGCGCACACACACACACACACACACACTTGCTTGTTGCTCTTTGATTCGTCTGTTCAGTATGCATGTTGGCTATCGAAGAATAGGTATAGCAAACCAAATGGGAGAAAAGAAAAAAAAATAATGGATGCTTTTGAGAATAACAGAATTTGCTTAAAATCACACACACACACACACACACACACACACACACACACACACACACACACACACACACACACACACACTCCGAACACTTTTCTGTTCAAAACGTTTGTGTTTTCGTACAGGACAAACAACAACAAAAACCGGAAAAATATTAAAATACACAGAACGATTTGTTCGCACACACCCACACTCTCGAATACTTTAATTTCGCTGTGGTATGTGTGTGTGTGTGAGAGAGAGAGAGAGAGAGAGAGAGAGAGAGAGAGAGAGAGAGAGAGAGAGATTGGAAATGACCGACTGAATCAAAGTTGTATCATACACTGTTGGGAGATGTGAGAGATAAGAGAAGTAGGAGGTTTGTTGAATGAAGAGGGGGTGCGTGGGTTGATTTTTTTTTATTATTATTATTTTCGAGCTTTAAAGGCAAACATAATGGCACGTTCCCTGAGGCCCAGGCGTCGTCCTATGAGAACTACTCTTCACATACAACCACTCCTGTGTTACACACCACTGTCTATACTGAATAAATGCTAGTGCTCTTTTGTTCGGCCCTTATGTGGAGATATTATTCTCTTTTTCGCCTTAACTAAGCCTAGATTTCCATCCGTATGTAACATATCTGACGTAGCGCAGAAGCAGAAAACATAAAATACAAAGGATCTCCTTCCTTTCCACAACAGGGATTCGGAAGTACCATAATCTAATACTAATCCACGATTACAAGTCAGCAATTGAGGAGGAGAACTGGAAATTCAGGGCCAGGCTAAAGCAAAAGTGAGGTAGTAGGGGTCATTAATATTGGTGGGTCTTATGGATAATCACCAAAGTCTGTTTGAACCAGATTCCTATCATCAGACTATTCTCTGCCTCAATGTGGAAAAGAAAAGGCGTCGATTCAGACAGCAAACATCAGCTCTATCCACCCGATCACCACTTTCCCCAAAGGGATGACACAATGATGGGAGGAATTAAAGGATAAGTGGATTAAGTAATCGAGAGAGTAATTGGAAGAAAAGAACGGTAAAATGTTAGTGGAATAAAAACTGGGTAACAAGGAAATGAGACAAAGAATGAATGAATGTGATGAGTTTATAGAAAAGGAGTGAATGAATGGAGTGAGTGAAGGAGAGAGGTGGAACGATTTTAAGAGGTGTATCGAGAGATTTTTGAGAAATTGCAACAACAAATCTGGGATGTAATTTTGAGTAAACTATTCTCAACGGTTACGAAGCTACAATTACTGATCATTGTACGAGTGAAAATGGGCTTCCCCATAAATTACCAGAATGGTTATCAGTAACTACCGGTACAGCTCCTTAACGGCTGAAAATTCAGCAAATGCTAATACTTATTTTTTTTTACTCAAACTTTAGGCTTACAACCTGGAGTTTCTCAAAAATCTCACTGGACATCCGGCATATTAAAAAAAAAAAAAAAAAAAAGGTCAGTCAAATAGAAAGATGAATGGTCGGAGAGACCCCATGAAAGGAAAAGAAATGGATCAGAAAAGAAAAACAAGTGGATAAAGAAAGTTGATGAAAGATTCGTGATTAGTGAGGATAATGGGTGAAGTATAAACTGGTGGCTATAATTGGAATGTGGGGAAAAGTGGACAGAATATAAATCAACAGCGAAAGTGAGGAGAAATGTTGATGGCAGTGAAACAGGTGCACGAATGATAAGCAGACAAATTACCAGATGAAAAAGAAACAGGATGAGAAAACTGCACATAGCACAGAGGAAAAAAGGAATAGCTGGAAGACAATAGTAAGATGATGTAAAAGATGAGAATAGTGTAGAAATACAGAGAGGAAGTCAAGATTCAGAGAGGCAAGATGACTGAAAAGGTGTGTGTGTGTGTTAATAACAAAAAATGAGAAAGACACAGACAAAAGGAGAGAGAGAGAGAGAGAGAGAGAGAGAGAGAGAGAGAGAGAGAGAGAGAGAGACTGGTGGTAAATTGTTCTTTATTTTCGTCAGAACCTGCGGAAAAATCAATAATGCTATTCGATATCCAGACCATCAGAGCAGACACGTGCGGTTGTTGTTGTCAAAGATGACAACACGTCTATAATTCACACACACACACACACACACACACACACACACACACACACACACACACACACACACACACACACACACTTTCCCGTTGTTCTTTGTTTCGTTTGTTCAATATGCATGTTAGCTATCGTAAAGGAGGAATAGCCTATCAGAGGGGAAGAAGGAAGAGAAAAATACTGCAGTTTTGCGAAACGTAAAATTTGTTTTCAGCGGTAGGTTGGGGCGCTCACCATCCACTCACGCGTTGTAGTGCTGCTCTCTGGTGACTACCCTTTCCTCTCTTCGTTCCTTTATTCCTTCCGTCCTCGTTTGTCTTTTTTTCCTTCTTTCTTTCCTCTTCCTTATGCCTACGGGTGACTCAAAACTCCCTCTTCCGTCTTTGTTTCCTTCATTCATTCCCTTTCCTGCTGCCGATGGGTAACTCTTCACTGACAAGCCAAAAGGTTTTCTGTACACCACGAAACCATTTACTACTCTGAGTGGTAACCATATTATTAATGTGCCTGGTGGTTTAGTGGGTAATTAAGGCGCTCTAGTCGGATTGACCCTGTGCAGGTATATATCCAAGGGGTGGTTGGGATTTATTGCTTACGTAATGCCACTCAGGGATGAGTGAGGCCGGTCACTCTCATCAACTTACCTAGCCCAGGGTTCCTACGCTTCTCGTGGGGCAACACAGGATTATATGATGATTATGATGATAGAATTTGTTTTACACACACACACACACACACACACACACACACACACACACACACACACACGTCGGTCCATACATTCTCTCTCTCTCTCTCTCACACACACACACACACACACACACACACACACACACACACACACACACACACACACACACACACACACACACACACACACACACACACACACACACACACGCACGCACGCACACACGCACGCACACACACACACGCACGCACGCACGCACGCACACACACACACACACACACACACACACACACACACACACACACACACACACACACACACACGGGAGTTCGCGCCTCGCTCAGGTTGCGAAAAGTTTCACTGACGAAGTGAGTGGTTACTGTCCCCCTTGAGGAAAGGGACGGGTATGTACTTGTGTGAAGGTCACAGCCTTGCCCTTAGATCGGACTATATGAGCTCTCAGCTCCCTTCCGGGAGGGTAAAAGCTGACGATCACGACCATCAAATGATCCTGACCGACCCGGTGAATTACACACACACACACACACACACACACACACACCTAACACTTTTCTTTCAGGAGAAACAATAACAAAAAACGAAAAAGATTACTATACACACACAAAGTTTTGTATGCACACCCCCACTCTCTCGAATACTTTAATTTCACTGTGTGTGTGTGTGTGTGTGTGTGTGTGTGAGAGAGAGAGAGAGAGAGAGAGAGAGAGAGATTGCATTTTACTCCCACATACACATTTGTCAGTACACATTTACTTTATTTGCTGAATATGACGGCGCGATTTCATTTGCATGATGAAATAATATAATAAAAAGTACTACCGCTAAAAATTGTTGTCTCACTTGTTATTGTTTTTCCTCCCACACACGCTTACCGCTAGTAAAAAATTTTCCTTTGTTTTTCTCTCTTGATATTCCTGTTTGTACAATGAGTTAAAGTGCGCAAAAGTAGTGTCAAAAAAGGAACAAGTGAGACGGAGGAGAGTAATCTTTTCTCATATATTTGCGCTGAGCACCGTGCGACTTCTCACTCACCAAATTTATCTGAACTTATCTGCTTACCCCAATGGTCCGTATCTCGTTCAGGAAGAAGGGTCCCTAGGTCCTCTTCCTCAGTGATTTATTTTTGGATCCGCCTGGTTTATATAATTTTGTACCTTACTTATGAGAACTATAGCGATATTACAATGATTTAAACAACACGAAAAACGATAGTTGGGTATAATAGTAAAAATATTTTCGCTTAGTTAGGGAGCTTCCTTAACCGACGAAAAATCAAGCCATTGTCCCAGAGTCCTTGATTGGGTAATATAGGCCTGGATATTAATGACTATTTATATCAGGGATGGAGTTCTGCACGTGTAAAGAGATTGGTGAACAGAATTGTAAAAGCAGTCTAAAAAAAAAAAAAAATGTTACATGGGGGCTCGATGAGTTCCATACTAAATGCAACAAAAGTATTCGGGGGCCAAATACTAATCACCCACCACAAACTACCACCAAACTACATTTGAAGAAAATATCTCCCTCCATTGCTGAGATATTGGTCACAACGCAATTTGATATATGGCAGCTGGCATTCAGTCGTCTTCTATCAATTCCCCACCAGTAGTTAATCACTTCTGCTCATCCATTTAGTTGATATTTTCCCAAGGTCTGGTGAAAATTCGTCCGCAACTTTTCGAAATATTTTGGGAACAGATACATTTCCTTACTTAAAGCTGTCTTTCAACTACAGAAGTCGACGGCTACTCTACTTACTAAGAAGGTGTGTTTCTCAGTCTTTAGTGCCAACGTGTGACTCTGCAAACCAAATCTGGATCCGCAAACTTTGCCACACAGTTGGCATGTCAAGTCCGGGTTTGCTGGGAGAATTCTGTTTGGGTTGTGCCTCCGCTGTCAACGCTCTTCTATTGCTAGGTTCCGAGCTTCTTCTACATGAATGGTTCCTTTACTGCAGAAGGCTCTCCAGTGTTTTCTGTCAGAGGCACTGGTTTCAAGATTTTTTGATATGGTGTTGCATTTCTTCAGAGTTGTTCTTATTTGATCTTTATCTCTTCTTCAGTCTCCCTGGATTGTGACGTGGTACAGGGAGTTGGCCATACAGAACCTAGAGGGGAAGCCGATGCTCAAGCATGCATAACATGTGTCCGACCCATCTAAGCTTTTTTTTTTTTTTTTTTTTTTTTTTTAATAGCCAGCATGGTTTCTGTGCTGGTTGACTTTGCCTGGTGAAGAATTTATGAGAGAGGGGACTTTATCCTTCCATGTGAGACCTAGGATGCACTGTAAGAATCCCTTGTAAAAAGACTCAACTGGTTTGATGTGATGCTAGCAAGTAGTCCAGGATTCAGTACCGCATAAGAAGACAGAGAGGCATACAGCTGTATAAGCTGATACCTTTGTTTCGATTCTCAAGTTGGTGTTTTCAAAGACTCTGAATCTGAAATGCCCAAAAGAGGCTGAGGTGTGATTGATTCGTGCAAGGACTTAAACATCAACTTTATGTTTGTGAGTGCACTTACAAGGTAGGTAAAATTCTGCACCTGTTTTAGTTTTGCCATCCATCTAAAATGAGAGAGGTTCTGTTGTATTGTCACTCCAAGATATTTGACATTTATTTGGAGACCCAGAGCATGATATATGTTGGAAATGATGGTGAGAGACTGTTGTAGGGCTTCTGGGGTATGTGCAAGGACAGCACAGCCATCAGCATATTGCAATTCTAGGAAATGAGCAATTTCAGTCTTTGCTTGTTCTTGAAGACGTCAGAGATTAAATAAGTTCCCACTTAGATGGAACTGGATTTTTATTCCATCATCAGTGTTCATTCGCTGGTGACTTAAAAGGATGACTGCCGTGAGACAGATGTTCAAAATGACATGAGCCAGGACACATCCTTGCTTTACGCCCACATCCATACTGAAGGCTTCAGATTTGCTCCAACTTACAGACACATGAACATTCATATGGTCATGCAGACTCTTCAGGATGGTAAGGAATTTGGTTGGAACTCCAAACTTTGAAAGAGCATTCCAAGAAAGTTCTCTGTTGACAGTGTCAAATGTTTCTGAAAGATCATTGAATGTAATATGCAAGTCACGGTTCTGCTCGTGGTATTTTTCTTGTATCTGTCTGGCAACAGAGACTGTATCACAGGTACTTCGTTCCTTCCGAAATCCACATTGTGTTTCATGGAGTGTTGACTCAGTCAAATGTTTAGTCAGTCTGGATAACATTATCTTGGCTGGTACTTTACTAGCATTCACAAAGAGGGAGATGCCTCTGTTGTTCAGATATTTATTATTCAAGTAAGAGTTCTATGCTAATGACTTTTGGGTCGTTGCTCTGGCACAGTTGCTATCAAACCATTTTGGAGTGTTCAGTCTTTTATTGAACTGTGACTTGGTATGAATAAATCCATACCTGCTAGTATTAAATTATTAATGTGGGACTGGATAAAGAGGACATCACTAGAGAAGAAAGACTGCCATGGAATGTCAGCAAGATGATTTATAAATCCATCCCAGTTTGTCCTATCAAAGTGCCATCTGGTCACCCTGACGGGTTCAGAACGGGGAGGTTTGGGGGTGCTGACTACTGAGGCTTTGATGAGATCGTGGTCAGAGGATCCAAATGGTGAAAATACTTCTATCCTGTACTGATCTAGATTATTTGTCAGAAATAGATCCAAGAGATGGGCATTATGGTCAGGATTATCTGGTATTCTGGTTGGTTGTTTTACCAACTGCATGAGACTAAACGATTCAGCAAACTCCTCGCACTCTAGACCAGTATCGTCAGTCCTGGCAGAATGCAATAACCACTCAACATTATGTACGTTATAATCACTCAAAATGGTAATTTCGGTGCTTAGAGCAAAGTTAAGATTGAACTATGTGGATATGGAGTCAAATAAACTACGTTCAGAAGAAACATTGGGGGAGGGACAGATGTGCCAACCAGTTGTTATGTGCCCTATTCTTCATTGCAAGAAGGTCATATATGCCCTCAGCATTTTCATCAAACCAGTCTTTATGGTGGTAGTGTTTCTTCTGTAGTGCTTTGGAGCAGGTTCTTAATGTTTAGCCACTTGTTTTCTAAGTTTGTTGCATTGTTTTGGGGATCAGGTGGCAGGCATTGAGAGGGCTTCTCTGTAATAGTGCTGCAGAAGATGTTACATGTTGCCCCATCCTTTAAGCTACTACAGTTTATTTTCTTGATGGATAGTCTGCATTTCATTTGTGGGCATAAGACTAAATCCAGTTTGGTGACTATCAAGGTTATGGTCTGTGGAGTGCTCAGCACCTCTCATAGCTCAGGTTACAAGGAGTTCTCCTCTATCTTGCCGCCTTATTGATACTCAATGAGGTGCCAATACATAGATCGTGGTTGCATCCATGTGGTCTTGCGTTTATTCTTTATTTGAAAGATGGTGTTGGTGATGATCATAATCTGAGCTGAGCACAAGGCAAGCAGTCTAAGGTCATTGATGTTCATGTTACCATCTCGATGGCAGCCTATAATGCCTTGCCAGAGGTGACTATCTTTTCCTTCTCTGGCATTAATAAGTCCAAGCAGGATCAGTTTGTCATATGGTGGTACTGAACTAATGGAAGCATCCACAGAGTCATGAAAGGAATCTTTGAAGGTGTCTTCAGAATCAAGCACTGGGATCATAGGCACAGATGAGTGGTATGCACCAGGATATCAGCCTCTCTGATATACCTGCAGGTGTGTCTTGGATATTTTGTGGAAGGCTGCTTCGGACTGTAGAGCCAATATCATGGTTTCTTCTCATATTTTCTGGGTATCCCCTCAAGAAATAGATATACCCTTCTCCTGCTTCTATAAGGTTGCCCTTTCCTGAAAGGCAAGTCTCAGACGAGGCAGCAATGTCAGTTTTATACCTTTTCAGCTCATGGGCAATAAGAGCAGTTCTATAGCATGGTCTTGTGTCATGGTCAGCTTCAAGCAAGGCTCGTATATTCCAGGTAGCAAGTCAGAGGGATCATTTTGGCTTTCTGATGGCATTGTGGAGTGCTTTGACAGACGCATTTATCTGCCCAGCTGGTGCAAAGCAGCAAATGTTAAGGTTACCGGTACATTTTCAAAACCCCTCCCTGTCAGGGGTAAGCAATGCTGTTAGGTAATGAAAGGGATGAAGAAGAGAGGGAGTCTTTCTGGAATGATATTGATAAGTGTCTGCAGAGTTTTGGAGCGAATATGAATGTGGTAATGATGAGAGATCTGGATGCTAGAGTGGGAAATGTAGCAGTTGAAGTTGTAGTTGGTATGCATGGTGTGCCTGGAAGAAATGAAAATGGGGAATAAATGATAGCGATGTGCAAGAGATGATGATTGGAAATACTCTGTTTGAGAAGAAAGATATTTATAAGTATACATTGGTGAGACAGGAGGGTGGAAGGGTTGTTGACAGAGCATTGATGGACTATGAGGTTGTGTCCAGGAATGTAATAGGATGATTGTTGGATGTGAGAGTTCTGAGAAGGGAGGGTGGAGGTATGTCTGACCACTACCTGGTGGAGGGGAAGTTAAGAGTAGGTAAGAGATGGGTGAGAGCTAGGAGGGTAAGGTGTGGCAGGGAGGTTTTGAAAGTGAGTGAGTTGGATAAAAGAGAGAAAATGATAGAGTATCAGGAGAAATTGAAAGATGAGTGGAACACAGTGAAATATCAGGAAAATGGCAGTGTGGAGGAAGAATGGCAATTGTTTAAGAGTGCTGTGGTGGGGTATGCAGAAGAGGTGTGTGGTGTGAGACGTGTGGGTGGTGGTGTAAGAAAAGGAAGTGAATGGTGGTGCGAGAAAGTAAGTATGGCTGTGGCTGAGAAGAGACGGGCATATGAAGTGTGGCTGCAGAGGAAGGATGAGGTGTCACATGAGAGGTATAAGGAAAAGAGGAATCAGGCGAAAAGGGCTGTGCATGATGCTAAAGTGGCAGCAGATGAGAGGTGTTGTAGGCGGTTGACTTAGAATTTTCAACAAAGTAAGAAAATGTTTTGGAAGGAGGTGAAAAGTGTGCAAAAGGGAGAGTCTGGGAAGGAAGAGCGAGTAAAAGCAGAGGATGGAAGGATGTTAACTGAGATGGATGCAGTAAGGAAGAGATGGACAGAGTATTTTGAAAGATTGTTAAATGTAGAGGAGGAAAGGGTGGCTGAGATTGTGGCAGACGGAAGCGTGCAAGGAATAAATTTGATGGGAGAGTTGAATGATTCTTTGATCACGATGGAGGAAGTGCAGGAGGCAGTAAAGGAGATGAAAACAGAGAAAGCTGCAGGTATGGATGGGTGTGCTGTGGAATGCCTAAAGGGTGGTGGAGCAACTATTGTTGACTGGTTAGTAAGATTGTTGAACGTGTGCTTTGTGATAGGTATGGTGCCAATTGACTGGACAAGTGCTTGTGTGGTCCCGTTGTATAAAGGTTAGGGTGATAAGTATGAATGTACTAGCTTTAGGGATATAAGTCTGTTGAGTGTTGTAGGTAAGGTGTATGGTAGAGTGTTAATTAAGAGAGAGAGGGTACAGAGGGAGTGATTGGTGATGAGCAGTGTGGCTTTAGGAAAGGGATGGGATGCGTGGATCAGGTGTTTGCTGTAAGACAAGTGTGCAAAAAGTATTTAGCACAAGGCAAGGATGTGTTTTGGGCATTCATGGATTTAGAGAAAGTGTATAATAGAATTGATAGGGAAGCTTTGTGGACTGTTTTAAGATTATATGGACTTGATGATAGGTTACTAAAAGGGGTGAAAAGTTTTTATGTAAATACCAATGCATGTGTAAGAGTGGGAAATACTGTGAGTGATTGGTTTCCCGTGAGAGTGGGCCTGTGGCAGGGATGTGTGATGTCACCTTGGTTGTTTAATATTCATATGGATGGTGTTGAAAGGGAGGTGAATGCAAGAGTTTTAGGTGGAGGTCTGAGTCTGGTGAATGTTGATGGTAGAGAGTGGAATCTGAAGCAGTTGCTGTTTGCAGATGATACTGCACTGGTGGCTGATTCAGAGGAGAGATTGGGACAGTTGGTAGAGGAGTTTGAAGGGTGTGTGAAAGGAGGAAATTGAAGTAAATGAGAAAAAGAGTAAAGTGATGAAATGTACGAGGTCGGTAGATGGTAGGAGGATGAATATAGCTTTGAATGGTGAGTTGCTTGAGGAGGTAGAGTGTTTTAAGTATCTAGGGTCACATGTTGCTGTGGATGGAAGAATAGATGCAGAAGTGAAGTTTAGAATGAATGAAGTAGGAAAGATGCTGGGAGAAATTAAAAAAGTGTTTAGATGTCGTTTGCCTAGATTGGATGTAAAGAAAAAGCTGTATGAGGGTGTTGTTGTACCGACTGCGTTATATGGGGCTGAAACATGAAATATTGGTATAGCAGAGAGGAAAAGTTTGAATGTAATGGAGATGAGGTGTCTGAGGAGTATGTGTGGAATGACGCATATGGATCAAGTAAGAAATGATGAAGTGCGAAGGAGAACTGGAGTTGTCCGTGAGATGGCTGATCGAGCTGAGCAGAGGGTGTTGCGATGATTTGGGCATATGGACAGAATGGATAACGAGCGATTGGTGAAAAAGATAACTAGATCTGATGTGAGAGGTGTAAAGCTGAGAGGGAGACCACGAATAGGATGGGTGGACAGCGTGAAGAGAGTGTTGGATGCGAGAGGGATGTCTGTTGAGCAAGAAAGAGTGGCTGTGCGTGACAGAAATAAATGGAGAGAAATTGTGAATGAATAAATGATGACACAGCCCTGAGGGGACATTCTCCCACATTTGCTCTGATCAGTTAATGAGGTCAGGTGCGGGTTGGGAATGGGTCTATTATGAAGTGGCAGGGGTAAACTAGCTCTGCTGTCGGGCACCTGCTGTGGATATCACTGATTACACTGTGCAATTGACCCTCGTGCGGTGTGGTCCGGTGAGGATCTGTCCCTTCTTCCCTTTGGGGCTAAGATGCGAATGAATGTGTTTGAATGGATGAGTGAATTGGGTGTGTGTCGTCCTGTCTCGGCTACCTCCCTTTCCTTGGGAGAAGCAGCCTAGAGGTAGATTTTCTTCAGAATTAATGGGTTATAAATAGCCATGATTTACCTAATCCCCACGTCTCCCAATAGGTAAATAAAACCGTGTGTTGGTGGTCTGATTATACAAGAGTGACAGTTGTATCGATCATATTACCACCAGTAGTACTGTACCTACAAAAAAATGTATACTAATGCTGCAGTCACACTGCAGGTATGACTTGTCACAAACCTGAAAATTGCAAAACCAGTCCCCAACCACAGAGGTCTCTGAGCAGTCGTGCCACCAATCGGCTAGCAGTGGTTGTCCAGTGTCCGTCCAGCATCCGTCCAGTGGGCGGCCGAATGGCGACAATGGCCAGGTACACACAGGTCAAGACACCAACGGGTGGCTGGCCGGTTGTTAGCAGGCCGGCGACAAACGACGGCCGGTCTGCATCCTGTTGCAATTTAGACAGCGACCTCTAGGCTGCCACTACACCGACAACGGCTGCGGATTGGCCAGCAGCTGGTCTCGGTATAGCCCACCACCTGTCGCTCGACCAATCGCCGGTTGGACGGCGGCCGGACCTTAACCACCACCCCGGACAGGAGGCTTGTGGACGGCGGCCGCCGCAGTCCAGTCGTCGCCTTGATGGGGTGCGGATGGCCACCTCACAGAGCGGGCGGCGACCGGCCTCCGTCCGGATGGCAACCACCACTTAAAAATCAGGTGTCGCTGACCAGTCGCAGTCTGTAAGCCGGCCAGACGCAGTTCAGATGCCCGTCGGGCGGCTTCCGTGCCATGACATCGGTGGTTACGGGGAGGTTTTCGTGCAGCACGAAAAACCTGGCGACGATTTTTGGCCGCCATTGTAGTCTGCGGCTAGATCAAGACATATGAAGACTGGTCATAAACCTCACCCAATCCACCCACGACTTGCAGGTTGCGGGTGGTTTGCGATAAGTCGTACCTGCAGTGTGACGGGCCTAACCCAAATGATCAACGGTTTCATAATGAGCGCAGTGGTCGTCTCCCCCTGGCAGAAGGAGACAGCCTGTAGTCACTCCCACCTTCGTCAGATGGCCGGTAGCCGCTCCGAAGGTGTTGCCCCCGAGTTGGCCTGTAGCCGTTCCGAAGGTGTTGCCCCCCGAGTCAGCCTGTAGCTGCTCCTCCCTCCTGCAGAAGGAGACAGCCTGTAGTCACTCCCACCTTCATCAGACAGCCAGTAGCCACTCTGAAGGTGCTGCCTCCGAGTCGGCCTGTAGCCGCTCCTCCCTCCGGCAGAAGGAGATGGCCTGTAGTCGCTCCCGCCTTCGTCAGACGGCCAATAGCCACTGCGAAGGTGCTACCCCTGAGTTGGCCTGCAGCCGCTCCCCCTCTCTCCTGCAGGAGACGGCCTGGAGCCGCTCCCCCTCTCTCCTGCAGGAGTCAGCCTGCAGCCGCTCCCCCTCTCTCCTGCAGGAGACGGCCTGGAGCCACTCCCACCTTCGCCAGACAGCCGGTAGCCACTCCGAAGGTGCCCAGAGGCACGCTGATGCCCCCACTCAGGCCACGGCCAGTAGTCGAGCCTTGGCTCCTCATAGCCGCGCCCTTGGGAAGCCACGGCCAGTAGCCGGGCCCCATGGCCGGAGACAGGTGAAAGCAGTTTCGCTGCCCCAGCATGAGACGAGGACCTGGACTCCCGACACAGGGGATATAGGAGGATCCTAGAGAAGCTGTAGTGCCTCCCCTGGCCTCTGTTCCCTACATCTGGCCCTGGAGAAGACCCACCTGACAGACCCTGATTCAGGTCGGTGCCGCGGTCCCTCCCTGATGGCGCCCCTTGATTCCGGGAGCCACAGTCCTAGAGTACTCCAGGCCCTCCCCAGGACGCCCGGGTGAGATCTCCCTATGCCCCAGTGGAGGAAGACCTCCACCTTCGGCCGAGACCTGTGCCAGGGATTTCTGGACCTGTTTGGCCCCAGTCCTGAGGGCCACACCCCAGTACCCAGCCCGGAGAATACAGGCCCCTTCGCCACCTGCAGTCCCAGACGAGAGAAGACATCCCTGCGAGTCGTCCCGTGCCCTCTTGGCAAGCCCTTCCCTGGAGGTGCCCCAGTCCTGGCAGAATTGTCGCCGGTGTGTCTCCCTGCCGCTCCCACCATATAAGTGACTTATGTTAA
The DNA here is from genome assembly GCF_032717465.1 of Coenobita brevimanus. Classification (NCBI taxonomy): domain Eukaryota; kingdom Metazoa; phylum Arthropoda; class Malacostraca; order Decapoda; family Coenobitidae; genus Coenobita; species Coenobita brevimanus. Next base: position 39,707,284 of record NC_137021.1, on the reverse strand, counting down.
CCCGTCACGTCCCGAGGTTTTCCGCACCTATGGCATCCCCCAGTCCCGAGCCTTTTTGGAAAAAATTTTTTTTGGCTAAAACTTCCGCTTAGGTCGAGGAACGAAGGAAAATCACAAAGAAAGTGGTTCCCGCGGTCTAGGAGTGGTCCGTTCAGGTGAGGTCCCCCGAGCCAGGTGTGGTGTTCTGTAATGGACATGATATGCTCTTACGTATTCTATGGTAAGGAATAATGGGAGAAACAATACACAACACCTCTATATTTATTGAATTTGAACTAATAAACAATAACAGAAACAATATAATGGATTTCAGACACATATATATGAAAAATAAGCATTGTACCATCGCGCGAGCATAGCCAGTTTGGTCCGAGTCGTAACATGCTATATGCTAAGTGTCTTGTATGAGTCAACCTATCATTTTTTCTACTTGTATACTTCTGTTTCAATGACATTTTACCAATTACAACTGTTTGTAAGTGTTTTCAGATGTTTTCATTCATTATGATGACATGCAGCATAAGTCTAGCGCACATCAGCTTAGTAAGCGCACTCGCTATGACTCGTATTTCAACATACCAAATTGTTTTATCACTTTCCAATTATTTTCCCCTTTACATAGAAGCTTTCCTCCACCACTGTAAAGGTTTTCAATTATTTTCATTCATTACGAGGGCATTTAGCGATATGCTAGCGCATATTCACGTAGCAACCACGATCTCAAACACTCGTGTTTCATCATCTACTTTATTTATTCACTCCAATTATAATTTCCCACTTACATTACACACGTTTACACCCCTATAATGCACTGTACATACTTACTGGCATTATTTATTCAAGTGAGCGTGAGAATATCGCATGAAAATACCCTCGCAATGAATGTTTCGACCAACATAATACTCACACACTTACATACTAATTCTTCACATATATTACACACTTTACCACTTGCTGACTTTTATTTTCACTAATACGTGCCTTATTCATTCAACTGAGCGTCAGGAAATCGCATTTCTATACACACGCTATGAATATTTGACTTAGAATATATTTCAGCACTTACAATAATTTGAACTTATATTATACCCGTAAGAATTTCCAATAATAATAATTGTATAATTACGGGCCGTATTTATTGCACTGAGCGACAGAATATCGCATCATAAAACCCTCGCTATGTAAGTTTCCACTTAGGGCATAGTTATATACTTACATACAATTTTAGCACTTATGTTATACCCGTATGCACTTTATACTAATATTTGGAGATCAACATGACTGATAATTTCACTGAGCGTCTGTCTGTCGCATTTACATCATAATTTCTGCGTCCTTTCTCATTCACACCATATTAGAATTGCATCAACGTGTGATATTCACTGAAACATGGGTGAATACAGAGACCCACGTCACACTGCACGCACTCATAGCGGGTGTCCTTCCTCTTTGTCGTGAGTCTCACCTGGGAATTACTGCACACGTGACACCTGCGTTGGGGCCTAGGTCTGTTTGGCTGGGGAGGGATAGGAGTGGGGAAATGGCGGCCGGATATTCTCAGGGGAGTTTGTGCAATAGGGGCAGTGCGGGTGCGATGTTGGGGCCTTTCAACAGCATACCTTGCAAAGATTTCTCTTGTGAGCTCCCTCACAAACCCTTCAAATGTTTCCTGAACTCCTGTTGTCATGGCGTGAAGGTGGTGGCAATTCAGAGCAGTGATATCTAGCAAGTGAAAGAACAGTTTCTTATACCACTTCATCGTGGTCCTGGCACACTCTACCGTCGATATCATGGAGTCTGACTGGTCCACGAGGCGCATGTTTATATTATAATCCATGACACACTCAGGTTTCCAAACACGACGCCTGTTCTCGCTACGGTAATCTACGGAATCAGTACGGTGCATCAAGGGGCGGTGAACCGTGGACAAGAGGCTTACTTCTCTGTTGTGGTTCCACACAGTTGCAAGGATGTTGTTGGCTTTGAAGAAGACAACCTCATTCCTTGCAAGTTTCCGCCCTACCTTGGCCATGTGACGCCGGTTCACCTTTACGGTTCCACAGACTCCCGTTTCATGCGTGTGAAGATAACGAGCGAGAAGAGGTCTAGTGTACCAATTGTCGAGGTAGAGAACGTGACCACGATGAAGGTAGTCTTCTATCATCGTCTTTACCACTGCTCCCGACAGTCCAATACTTCGATCTTCTATTATGTCTGTCTGTGCACCAGTGTACAAGACTATGTCTTGCACGTATCCAGTCCTACAGTCGCACATAACAAATATCTTGAACCCAAAACGGTGCCTTTTGCTGGGTATATACTGTCTAAATGAAATATTGCCTCTCGACAACACGAGACTCTTGTCTATGACGAGGTCTCTATAGGGATAGAATGAGGAACGAAAGGTTTGCCTGAGGTGATCAAAGACCAACCTAATTCCATTTTATCAGTGTTATTTGCATTTGCAGGATGATGAGCATCATAGAAATGGAGGCGACGTAGAATTTGTTGAAACCGATTATGGCTCATCACTTGACCAAATATTGGGGTAAACATAACAGGGTCCCTAGTTCAGTAAGCAGGAATTCTATTCTTTCGTATAATACCCATCAAAAGGACCAAGGCAAAAAATAAGAACATTTCTGGAAGGGAGACAGGGTAATCATAGATGATAGAATGCCTACTCCTTGTTCCCAATCTTTCACTCTCTAGGCGCTGGGCGTTTGCAAACAGGTTTGTTTGGTATACAATCTGATCAACAAATGCCTCACTGAAAAACAGGTGGAAAAAATCCAACCTGGTGGAATTACAGTGAATTCCTGGAGCAATGCAGCCAGATCGCCCCTGCTCAGTGAAGGGGTGAATGAGGGGAGAAAAATCACTCCCATCCTCCCAATCCCACGACACAAATCCCTCGTCCCCATCATCCCCATCACCGCCTTCGTCTGGGTGGGGAGGAGATCCTGGTTGGGGAGGTGGGGGAGAAGGAGTGCGGAGGGCTTCCCCACTGTCACTCCTCTTCCCTCTGCCTTTACCTTTTCGCTTTCCCTTACCCTTACGGCCTTGAGGAACATTAGGGGGCTGTGGGGATGAAATAGGGGAATACTGGGGAGCAGAAGACATGCTGGGGAGTGGTTCCTCCCCACCTTCCCCCTCCATGACAACACCACGTGCTTTCTCACGCACCCTAGCTCGACCACGTGTTAGGGGATATTGGGGAGCATAAGACGTGCTTGGGAGTGGTTCCTCCTCACCTTCCCCCTCCCTCACAACCCCACGTGATAAGGAACGCACCTGCACTGGCCCATGTGATCCACTACGCCGCCTCATACTATGTAGGGAGAGCAATGACTCACCCACGTCACTCTCACTTTCCCTAATCCTCCCTGGACTTTCCCTTTCACTCCCCACTCCCTCCACTTGACTTCCTAACTCCCTAAACAAAATGCTAGGCCCATACCTGCTCATACGACGTGGTGTGCGCTCTGGGCCATGATAAGTTATCACCTCACGTCCATACCACGTGGCAGCACGTCCCACGGCTCTGTCCTCGTCCTCGTCCTCGTCCTCGAATTCTGGTTCCAAATCACATTGGGGATAGGGATAGGATGTTGCACGTGCCTTCTTTGCCTGCTGCCCCTCTCTAGCAGCACGGTAAGTCATGTACTGCCGCTTCCTGGGAGACGGAACTTCCTCGTCACTGCTGGTGGTTTCTTCCTCCTCTGGCTGCACATAATCCTTGTCCATATCCTCGTTGTCCAGTGGGGAATCACTGTCGCCTGTAAAGGTGTCCAGGGCGACTTGAATTTCGCTGTCTGAGAGACCTCTCTTAGCCATGTCTGAGCAGGACCGTTGCTACCAGGTGAGTGGACGAGTGGTGGGCTAGCGCGGGTCGCGCGGGGTCGCCGAGTGTCCCCGCCTGGTGGCAGGTAGGGGAAGGTCATGCAAGGGTACGTACCACAAATCAAGCGCGAATTTTGAAAATTGTCGAAATTATGCACATTGCAATTGCACGACGTACCGGTACGTCGCCGGGACTGGCAAATGCAAATCGTTGCAACGTACCCATACGTCGACGGGACGGGGCGGGTTAAGTGTGATGTTGCCCCAAGTTAGTGTAAAAGAGATGTAGTGACATAGTGCACCCTGAATAACAGGTCAAGTGTTCACGGGAAGATAGAGAGGGAATAAGTGATACCACAGGGCTGACTAATAATAACGAGTGCAGAGTCTAAGTGTCGGTGAATCAGACTCATGGAGTGACGCCCTTGTATGAAATCAGTAAGACGCCCAACCTGAGAGATTCCCATTAGTAAAATATGCAAATGCCCCTTGCTACCAGAAAATAGTGAAGAGAAAGTGTTAGTAATACCCTCCTGCTCATATAACCATAAACACAACGAGACTCTCAGTGCCTTACACCTCCCTTAGTAAACCTCCTCTTGGGATTCGACGCATATGTGAAACCTGGACAAGTAATATAATATATTATCAAAACCCCCTTGCTGCCAGAAAATACCAAGTCAGAGTCTTTAAACTCAATTCCCACTCGATACTACTATAACTATAATCAGACCCTTAGCGCATCACCCCTCTCTGCACCCCCCCGTGTGAGACTCCCCCCCCCTGCTTCCCCACATGCACCGCGATCCTGTGTTCTAAGTAAACCTGTACACTAAACCTAGAGTATTAGGATCAGTGTCTGTTAAGCTAGTATCCTGTGAGATACTGATTATCTAGTTAAGGTTTTATCATCCACCAAATATTGTGTTGTACTATCTGCTGTTTTGTCCTGTGTCTGATTGAAGTAATATATGTGTAAAGGTTATTGCCTGGAGTTTTTGTGTCCTACCTCTCTCTTATTTGCACTAAGCCCCGGTCTCGAAAGAGGACCCCGCTACACGTTAGGTGTTCTAGGACTGCAGAGTCTGGCCTTGTTCACCCAGCATTACACTGGTGGCCAGTGACCCGGGCATAAAAGAGAGGTAGTGAGGAAATATTTAGCAAAATGGCAACAAAACAACATGTACATTTACCCAAGTTTGTCCCCGACCAGTACGATATACACACGTATCTGGCGATCATTAACCCCTTAACCGCGGGGCATCACTTTCATGACGCTCGGGCGCAATGGATCATACTGCGGGCATCATTTTTGTGATTTTGTGTTATTTTGAATTCTCCCGGGCTTATAAGTGGTGGCTTGTATCATCTATCAGTACTACCAATGTCCAACACTAGTCAGCACTCCAAATCTCATCTGTACTCCCATCCATTGTTGACAATTTAGCCATTTTTCCCCGTTCCTGTCTCCCCTCCCTACCTCCCCTCCATTACCCTGTCCTCTCGCCTCCCCGGCTGCACTGCGCTAAAGCAAATTTCCCCCGGAATTATCCACTGATTTCATCCATTGAAATAAGCCCTATGCCCTATTCTTATACAAAATAATATATACCAAAAAGAAATAAGGTAAGTGATAGTGCTATACACCTTGATTTGGCTAATTATCTCCTGACAACACCTCACGTGCACTCCTTCGCTAATTTCACACGGTAATTTCCCCTTTGAAATATGCCGCATAATCTATTCTCGTAATAAAAATATATATAAGAAAGGAAGGGAGAAGCCTAAGTGACTTTTACATTCACCTGGACCTACCTACTTTTTTCTGTATTTTCGAGATTTCCTACTAATCGTTTTTTTAGCATGCAGTGCTACTGTCCACCAATAGTCAGCACTCCTAATCTCATCTGTACTCCCATCCATTGTTGACAATTTAGCCATTTTCCCCCGTTCTTGACTCCCTTCCCTACCTCCCCTCCAGGACCTTCTCACCCCTCCCTACCTCGCCTCCTTTACCCTTTCCTATCGCCTGCCCTGCTGCGCGCACTAAAGCAAATCTCCCCCGGATTTTTCCACTGATTTCATCCATTGAAATAAGCCCTATGCCCTATACTTATACAAAATAATATATACCAAAAAGAAATAAGGTAAGTGATAGTGGTATACACCTGGAATTGGCTAATTATCACCTGACAACACCTCACATGCACTCGTTCGCTAAATTCCCACGGTAATTTCCCCTTTGAATTATGCCTTGTAATCTATTTCCATAATAAAAATATATATAAGAAAGGAAGGGAGAAGCCTAAGTGACATTTACATTCACCTGGAACTACCTATTTCTTTATGTATTGCCGAGATTTCCTACCAAATAATTTCTTAGCATGTAAGTTAGCAGCTGTCAGCCCCATTGTCACTGTCAACCCTTGCCTTCTCAGATAAGCCAAGCCATTCAGTTCCTTGTCCTCCTCTGTGGTCAAAGCATGTTGCACTCACACCCCACCATTTCCGCTGCTTCTGCGCCCACTGCATAGGGCCCTGTGACCTCTACCCCCAGAAAAACTCGTGTGGGAAGCAGGAAAGGACTAAGTGACTCTGCAGTGGAACGTGAACTAGCCGAATTATCAATGATAATGATGGATAGTGACTATGATCCTTCGGGTGATTCGTGTGATGAGCCGGGTGAGGAAATCGTGCCAGAAACTCCTAGTACGAGTGATTCAGTGTCCCAAGTTATCCCAAGCTCCAAAGGAAAGGAGCCCTTAGTGCAGCAAGGGAAGGAATTTGAGAAGGCTCTCTATGTATTTTACTGAATGAAAAATTGAATGACTTCAGGGACAATATACCAATACTACTGAAGGAAACTTATGGGTAAAGACTGCAGATATATATAAGTGTTATATAATAATAGGAATATAAAGGGTGAGTGTTTGTTTGAATAATAAATGACAGAATACCAGCGGCGAACTAGCGCAAGTGGGAAGGTCATATGCGCTCGTAAATTTTATTGCTTTCACAATGTTTTTTTTTTTTTTTTTGGAGTATGGATTCCAAACTACAGTACTTAATAATCATAGAATAGTGTTTCTAGTGATAATATCTGGCTGTGGTAATCATATTACATGTTGTCGGAAAGTGTAAAGTGGAGACTTCGTTACCCAACTTCAGAGGTCTGCACAAGTCCTATGGTACTCGACGAAGGCTCAACAAACATCCCAGGAGAAAGCTGAAGGTATGTGCCATATGCATATATAATTTTAATATTCTAGGTCTAATAACTGATTTTTGGCAAATATTTTTTGAGAGTCTGTTGGAGCCCAAATATCCCCGCGGGACACGCAAGACAGAGCAAAACAAGCCCACGGTTAAGGGGTTAAACCCTTACTGAATATTGGCTTTGATAATGACCAGCAAAAAGTCGCAATCACACTTCCACTACTGGGCAAAGCGGCAGCGAACATAGCACCGAATGTCGTCCCATAACTCGCCTGGCAGAACTTTACAAAGTTCGTTGTTCAGGCCATCACCCCATCATTAGGGAAAGTGGTGGCTCTATCCCAACTGGATAGCTTCTCATTCGACGGGGATTTAAATAATACCCTGATACAGGCAAGACGCCTAGTTACTGCTGCCTACCCAGAGGCAGATGAGGAAACCCGGGATCAGCACACATTCAACACTCTTCTCAGAGTGCTTCTGAGTGTTGTTAAACAAAAATTACCATCCATGACCCAACTGGAGACATGGATAGAGATGTCCAGCTCATACGGAGCCTCCTGACCGCCTGCCCTACACCCCAGCAAATTAATGTGGTGAAGAAATTTCCCACTCAACCCCAGGCTCCCCCGATCATGCCACGTCCACCCTTGCCTCACACCAACCCCACCCCGGCACCGAGCCCGCCCAGGGCACACCCCTCCCGCAGAAGCCCCGCCCACCGGGAAAACCCGAACCTGATCCTAGTGAATCCCAGCACCCGCACCAACCCACGGTGGCGGGGGCCATTACCTCTAAATATTGCCCCCCAGTGTACCACAAGAAGAAACTGAACAACGTGAAGGCCACACTGTTAGTCGATACGGGAGCAGCCAGATCCTGCCTTTACAGCCACTATTTCTCCCACCATAAATCGACCTTTGGCCCGCTCCACCCCACTGCCACTCACCTTGTGGATGTGGGTGATGGCCCCCTGCCCATCCGTGGGGAGACACGGGCCCTACGGGTCAACACCCACCAGCCGGTGTCAACCTGACACTAATTCATTATTTTCGACTCCTCCTGCCGGAGCTACGATGGGTATTTAGGACTGGACCTACTCCAGAAGATTGGAGCTACAATAGACTGCTGCTGTTGGCAACTCCAGTTCTGTGCCCTGTCCAACTCCACCCAGGCCATTTGCATCTGTAAGCCACGGCCCCAGCCGGAAGATTCGCCCCCTCCTCCCCTTCTGTACCCCCCTCCTCCCCTCCCTCTACCTCCCCTTCTCCCCCATGTCCCCCCTCACCACCCCTCCTCCCTCTTTCCCCACCACTATCTCTGCTGCCGTTACCATTCCCCCCCATCATGAGGCCTGGATGCCCCTTAACCAGCCCTCCAGTCCCTCTGTCTTGTTCTCCCCCCTCCTCCTGCTGGGAGCCCTCTTCACCTGCCTATTATCTTCCACTTTCCTCCCCCCACATCACACAGCCATTCACATCGCTAACCTTGCCCCTTCCCCCCCTGACCCTCGCAAAAGGGCTCATCATTGGAGAGATGGAGGAAACCGAGTCCTGCGCCCCACCTTCCTCCCACTCCCTGCCCCCCTGCCACCCATCCCTGACCACCTCTCTGCCCAGCAGTCAGACACCCTACGCCGCCTTCTCCTGGATTTTCAGGATCTGTTTGCGGCAGGGCGAGCAGACATAGGACACACCACGTACCTGTCGCACGAGATTCACATGACATGCCCACCCATTAGACAACCTTCCCGAAGGAAAAATCCCCGACAAAGGGAGGAAGAGGACCACCAGGTACGCGAAATGATAGAGGCCAGCATCATTTCCCCCTCCATCAGCCCCTGGTCCTCCCCTGTCATTCAAGTGAAAAAGAAGGACGGCACAATGCGATTTTGAATCAATTACTGCCGCCTGAACGACATCACCATCAAAGATGCCACCCCCCTCCCACGAATCGACGATTCCTTAGATTCCCTTTATGGGTTTCTTGGTTTTCCACCCTCCATCTCCAGTCTGGATATTGGCAGGTCCCCGTGCATCCAGAAGACAGAGGCAAGATGGCCTTTTGAACAAGCAATGGCAAACATTACGAATTTAATGTCCTGCCGTTCAGCCTCTGCAACGCACCCGCCACCTTCTCTAGGCTGATGGAAACTGTCCTTAGCGGCCTTACCTGGGAAATATGCCTGGCTTACTTAGACGACGTCATCATCTTTAGCCAGACCTGGGCCGACCACCTGCAGTGTCTCCGCCAAGTCTTCACCAGGATTCGCCAGGTAGGCCTCAAACTCCATCCCTCTAAGTGCGTCCTGGCCACTAGGACTGTCTCGTTCCTGGGACACATTATTTCCCAGGCAGGAATCTCCCCAGACCCCGACAAGCTCCGCGCCATAGCGGACATACCTCCACCACAGGACGTCCACAGCATCTGTGCCTTCTTGGGACTAACATCCTATTACCGTCACTTCGTGAAGGGATTCGCCCATATTGCAAAGCCCATCCACGATTTGACCAAGAAGGAGTACCGTTACTCTGGATGGAAGAAAGGCGAGCTGCCTTTCAACAGCTTAAAGACAAGCTCATCTCCGCCCCCATCGTAGCCTTTCCCAATTATTCCCTTCCCTTCTGCCTCTACACCGATGTTTCCCTCACCGCCATAGGTGCCGTGCTAGCCCAGGTACAAGCTGGTCAGGAACACATCATCGCCGGCGCCAGCTGCACCTTGAATCAAGCTGAGAGGAATTATGTCGCGACCAAGCGGGAATGCCTCGGCATAGTGTGGGCTCTCCAGCATTTCAGGGCTTATCTTTCCGGGACCCAGGTCACTATCATCACGGACCACCAGTCTCTCCAATGGTTACACCAATCTGATTCCCATAACACCCAACTCATCATGTGGCGTGAGACCCTGGAAAAATTTCATTATGAGATCTACAGGCCCGGAAAACTCCACACTAACTCGGATGCCCTTTCCCGCCTCCCCATCCACGCCGTACAGCCAGAAACAGACCTCCTGCAACAATGGTGCTGCAAGGAGTGACCCCCCTGGATCCCCTCCCACCTGTTCAGCAAGCTATACCTGCAGGGTGACCACTTCCTAACCCCATCCGGGCATATCCTCGTGGCCCCCGATACGGCGCTTGACACCTTGTGTCATACCCATAACGGCATCCATCTGGGCACCAAGAAACTACTGCAGGTGTTCAACGACACATACTGGATGCCAAACCCCTCCACCCTCGCCAAGGAAATCAGTCAAAGTTGCCGCGCCTGTGCACTGGGGAAAAATATCACCCGAACCGCAGGACCCTCGGGCCACATCACCGTCCACAAGCCCTGGCAACTCTTAGCAACTGATGTAGTGGGCCCCCTCCCTCCATAATCAGAGTACAAGTATGTGATCACATTCGTGGACACGTATTCAAAATTTGTAGTAACCTGCCCAGCCAAAGAGCATCATGCCGTCGCCGTCGCCGACGCCCTTCTCCGACATGTGTTCCCTTATTTTGGCATTCCACAGACCATCCATTCTGACAATGCCCCAGAGTTTACCAGAAAAGTCTGGGAAGAGCTCACCAGAATATTTGGATACAGGATCTCTCACTCCTCTCCTTACTGGCCACAGGGAAACACAGTATGTGAATGTAGCCATCGCACTATCTTGAATCAATTGTGCACATGCATTGAGGCTACAAGAGACGACGATTGGCCTGCTCACGTAAAAATTGTTCAGTGGGGCATAAATTCCTGCCCCCGAGAAGACGGTGTTTCCCCCTACGAGAGGATATTCGGCGAGGCCCCCCTTCTATTGCCACTTCGCCAACACCTACAACCACCCACCTCCGCTCCAACCACAGACCCATTACACCACTTGAAGGGCGACTGGTCTACCTACAGAGAAACTTAGACCTCAGCCCTGACAGCCCCCAACCCTTTCCACCCTGGCGACACCGTCGTCATTGCCCAACCCCCCACCCCACACAAGCTCGTCCCCCGCTTCATGGGACCCCCACACAATCACCCACGTCCCCAACCCCTACCAAGTTGTCGTCGACTATCACGGCACCCCACGCACCCTCCAAAACCACCACATGCGCCCTTCCGCACCCCCGCCCCTGCCACCCCAGCCCCACACCCCCAACCTCCTCCTGCCCCTACGCCACCCCCCACTTCCACATACGAGGGCTACATTTCCTCCTCCCCCTCCCCCTCCACCCCCCCTACCACCTCAGCCTCCCCGGCTGCCACCACCCCCTGCACCTCACCTGACATCTCACCCGCCACACCAGCCTCCCACCGCTCTCCCTCACCCCTTCCTCCTGCCACCTCACCCTCGCCGCCCAGCCCCTCATGTCCCGCCCACACCACCACACCTTCACCACACCCAACTACCACTACCTCCCGCCCACCACCCTTACAGACACCCACTCCAACGTCATCACACCCGCCATGCCCCCCACATTCCCAACGGCATGAACCACCCAACCCCGCCCACCCCGCATGCCCACCTCCCCACTCCCACCCTCAAAACCATAACCACCCGCTTGGGCCACCTCTCATGCCCACCTGCCCGATACACCCATTCCCCTATGCCACCCGCCTCCCCACAACTTCACACTGTCATGCGACACCAAGCCCAGATCCCCACCACTTATACTTCCCAGAGACCCTACACCGCATTACCACGGCACAAAACCCGGCTCCTACCCTTGGTGTCCAGCATACAGCACCACATCACACCAGCACAGACACCCAGCAAGATGAAAGTGCGGTGGGCAGTATGGGCGCCCACCCTCGGTAGGAACCGCCGGCTCTGAGGACCACACCACCTACTGAACCTCCAAACTATTCATTAATGAGCCCATATTCGAGCCTACAATTTGACATGAAAATGAGGGAAAAGTCAGCATCTTCAAGATCTCTTAAATTATTATCCAGATTTGCGTGATTTTTTATCATTAATATATATTACGTGGATTAGGGAACTTTATTCCATTATGTGGTCCCTACCTTTAGGCAATAGTTATTGCCCACTATCGGTAGGCTATTATGATCCCTTAATACTATTTTTTTTTAAATAATGAGTCCAGGATGTACTTGACAGGTTTGTGATGACTGACTGAATGCAACATGTCTAATTAACACTGCCGTAATTCAAGTAATTACTGGATGATGCGGTAATTAGTTTAAGTGTTTGAAATACAACAATGTTATTCAGACATATTGCATTCAGTCAATCACCACCATCTTGCCAAGTGCATCATCGCCTCATATATATATATACTATATATATAAATATATATATATATATATATATATATATATATATATATATATATATATATATATATATATATATATATATATATATATATATATATATATATATATATATATATATATATATATATATATATATATATATATATATATATATATATATATATATATATATATCTTATATACATATATATATATATATATATATATATATATATATATATATATATATATACATATATATATATATATATATATATATATATATATATATATATATATATATATATATATATATATATATAATGTACGGTAATATAATAAATACAGTATATATATATATATATATATATATATATATATATATATATATATATATATATATATATATATACATATATATATATATATATATATATATATATATATATATATATATATATATATATATATATATATTTGACACATCGATAATATCGTCCTGACACCATGAATAACAGTTGATATTTGAATATTGTTAATCCTATGAGAACATACAAATAATTTCCTACTTTCCAAGTCGAACGGTTGTTCTGACGTCATAAGTTCACGTGTTCGATATCAGTACCCAATATATTATATATTATAATGTACTGACATAGTAATTCCCAACAGATTTTCTAACGGCAAGCCTAGGTTACAAATTCAGTTGTAGTGGCCACCTACTTTACACCAACATTTCTGACAGTTGTGCATTTGGTTATGCATAAGTGGTTATGTTTTACATTTTACCACCTTTTTTTGTCCTTTGGGAAGAAATGAAACCTTAGCTCTTTGCCAGTTCGTCGGTTTTTGCCACATACAACACAACGATGTCCACTGCTTGGAGCCATGTTTGTATGTACCGCCACGTCCCCTCGCAGTCCGTCTGTCAATTTTGTAAACAAACAGACGACACCGGCGATCACCACGCCCTCTGTTGGCGAAGCCAGCTCATTACACTGGTGTCGATTTCGCCCATAAGAGTTAGTACTCCGTATCCTTTCTCCTCCGTGGGGCTGACCAGCGAGCAGCGAATAGCAGCGCCTGGTGTGCAACAGACAGATGCCCAGTCTTTTGTAGCTTCTGCTCCGTTCCCTTCACTGACCAGTATTTTCGTTCATTTCTTTAGCTCTAAGTCTGTTTAGCTTTTGAGTGAGTGAGTGAGTGTATTTCCATTGTTATTTAAATTCACTAGTCCCCCTGTGACAGTGAATTCCCCTTTTGAATTAAAATTGAGATTCATGTAACGTAAATTTATTTTATTGTAATCAGTAAATTTAGTTCTTTTCTTTGAGCTCATTTAACTGTTTTAATGGTGTTCGATTTCTCCATATTGAGCTTGAGTTTGCTACTCCCAGTTAGCACAAATTTCTTATATTAATCACACCTGGTATTTAGGTCAGTTGTTCTGTATCAAAATTTAAATCTGTTGTGCCAGCCAGGAGTAAAGCATTAGCAAGAACTTGTTCATTATTATTATAAATAATTGATTGTCAGGGGTTAAAGATCGCACTTTCTCAGAGGCTAACAATACTAATAATACAGCATTCGTGAGCAGATAGTCTCTGCTGTGTATTGTTGAGAAAGATTATAAAATTCTCGTCCTTAGTGAATCAGTGAAGTAAGCCAGCATAAAGTAGAACTTCCTACTTGAGTTCACAAGTCAGTTCCTTGTGTTTACCTTTGATTATTATCAGCATTTTATTTCTAAATTTCACATCCCTCCGTGACATCTGGTGGCCTCATTCCAGGATATTAACTCCTAGCCCTAAAGTTATTAGCGAGATAATACTCACTCACCCACACCTAGGTATTTATCATTAAAGTCTACAGGCACTAGTCACAGATTCACTAGTACCCCTGCGACAGTGAACCCTACCAGTTTAGTTAGATAAGACTAGTCATGATTCACTAGTCCCTCTGCGACAGTGAATCCTTCCAGTTTAGTTAGATAAGACTAGTCACGATTCACTAGTCACCCTGCGACAGTGATTCTTACCAATTTAATTAGATAAGACTAGTCACAGTTCACTAGTCCCCCTGTGACAGTGAATCTTACCAGTTTATCTAGATAAGATTAGTCCCGATTCACTAGTCCCCATGTGACACTGAATCCTCCTCCACAGGAGATAAAACGAGTCACAATTCACTAGTTCCCCTGCAACAGTGAATCCTCCTGCACAGGAGATAAAATGAGTAACAATTCACTAGTTCCCTTGTGACAGTGAACCCTCCCCTACAGGAGATAAGACTGGTCACCACCAGCCTGTGCCATATTCTTTACTTTTGATTATTAGCATTTCTCTGCAGAACAGCAGTCAGTACTCAGTCTTTAGTCCACTCAGCCTTAGTTGAGTTAGCATCATGGCTACTAATATATATGTACAGGAAGCCAAAGATATGGGGCTTACCGGTTCCTAGGAAATTAAAGATTATTGGCTCTCACGTGAGAATGATGCCCGTGAAGAGTAGAAAATTTAACACGAACACGGGCGAGAACAACGTGAACACGAGCTAGAACAGTGTGAGGAAGGCGAGAGAGAACGTGAACACGAGCGAGAACAATGTGAACACGAGAGAGAACAGTGTGAGGAACGTGAGAGAGAGCACGAATACGAGCGAGAACAACGCGAGAGAGAATGTGAACACAAGCGTGCCAAGCGCGAGGCACGTGAGAAACATGAGATGCTGAAGCTCAAGTGAGACTCCTTGGCTTCAGGCACATCTGGTGCAGCCGACCCGAGCTCCACGAGTGCTCTCCCTGCACATGTTCTGGCAACCGCACGCCTCAAGCTTCCTTCATACAAAGAAGGCAAGCGAATCGAGCCATTCATAGCTTACTTCGAAGACATGGCGCAGCTGTACCAGTTGGATGAGGAAGCTAAGTGGCTCCAGTTTCTTAGCTTGTTTGAGGGCCCTGCCCTCGATATTCTCCACAGATTTCGTGGAGACAATCTCACGTACGAGATGATGAAGGCTGCACTCATCAAAGCATACGGTCTTACAGTTGACGATGCCAGGAGTCAGTTCATGAGGGCACGCCTCCAAAAAAGGAGACTGCTGTTCAGTTCCTCGACCATCTCACTACTTACTTAGATGAGTGGATGGAGAAAGATGAGACCC
Source organism: Coenobita brevimanus (assembly GCF_032717465.1). Lineage (NCBI taxonomy): Eukaryota > Metazoa > Arthropoda > Malacostraca > Decapoda > Coenobitidae > Coenobita > Coenobita brevimanus. The sequence goes on along the minus strand of NC_137021.1, from coordinate 39,691,802 downwards.
CTCGCATGCGAGAGGGGATAATTGACCTCATGCTGCGCACACAGCTAGAGAAGTCGTGGCCTGCTGAGCTTATGGCTCAGCTTAAGATCTGCCAGGTAAGGGATGCCAGCCAAATGGTGGAAAAGGCTGATGCATTCTTCACTATGTACGGGTACCAAACTCATAAGCAACAGACCTGGAACAGGAAAGCTAACAGGTCTGGGAAACCATCTCAACTGAACCCCAGTATCAAGGCAATTCTCAGAATAATGGCCAAGGTCCAAACAAACCGTAGAAGAAGGACCAGGGGCAAAATACGCAGAAACCCGACTGGAAGAAGTACAAGCAGTACCCTAACCAGCAGCAGTATCAGCCACGCGATCGACAGTTGGGACAATCCTTTTCAGCACCAGCCCCAGTGTATCGGAGGCAGGAGGCAAATGCAGCCTTCATTCCTCAACAGCAGTACAGTGGTGTCGTCCCTAGCATCACAGGTACTTCCCCACAGTTCACTAGTCCCCCTGCGACAGTAAACCCTTCTCCACAGGTGGTCAACACTCTAACTCCCCAGACGTGAGTACGACCCCTCAGGCATCTAGTTATCAGGGCACCACATTCGCAGAGTTGTGTGCTATGCAGCCGTATCAGTGGCTGGCTGCTTCCTCCAGAGGCCCTCCCACAGGCAACAGTGCCTTCCTTGTTCAGCCAAGGTTTGTGGGAGGCGTTCCTGTAAAGGTCCGGAGAGACAATGGTTCCTCAGGTTCCTTTGTCAGACAGAGTCTATTTTGGCCTGAGGAGTACACAGGTCGACAGATCCAAGCTCAGCTTATTGATGGATCAGTGAGATTGTTCCCTGAGGCACGTTTCCAGGCGGCATCTCAATTTTACACTGGTACGACAGATGCAGTTGTCATGCCAGAACCTTTGTTTGACCTAAGAATAGGCAACATAGCAGGTGCCAAGTATAGTTACACTGTAGATGATGCTACTCAGACTTCGGCTGCAGTAACACGAGCCATGGCCAAGGCTCCAAACTGTCACCCCAGTGACCACTGCATCGCCTCAAGTTCTGGTTTGTAGTCATGAAGTTGTCCTGGAACAACAGTCTGATCCGACACTTGCTGCTGTGTGGAAGAAGCAAAAGGGTAAAGTGATTAAGTATTCATGTGGAGGAAAAGCCAGGGGGAGGCGGTGGCTCAATCGGTAGAGAAGTGGCCTGCAGTCCTAACGGACCCAGGTTCAAATCCCCGCTGGGGCAGGGAACAGTTTAAGGATTTGAATTTCATTAAATCAGGCTTTACTGATCTACCAGAAGTCCCGCCGACATGTCGTAAAAATACCCCCACTAATACCAATACACCAGTCCTGTATGAGACAGCCCTAGCATGTATTCAGTATGGACGGTGGGTGTTAGTGCCGAAGTGGTGAGATGTGGAGGCGTATGGTATGTAAGAGGACTGCTGGGCCTTGATAGCAGGCTGTGAAGCCTATACCCAGAGTCAGACACAAAAAAAAAAAAAAAAAAAAAAAAAGGATGGCTGTACCGTGAGTCACGAACACCCCAGGGAGAGGTTTGACTGCAGTTTGTCATTCCCACTAAGTACCGCCAAGCAGTGTTAGAATGGGGTCATTGTTCAGCGTCAGGAGGTCGCATGGGCAAGAAGAAAGCCTAGGGCCGTATCCGTGCTGACTTTTTCTGGCCAGGAATGGGACAGGAAAGAGATAGGTTTGTGTGTTCCTGCGATGTGTGTCAGCACACCACTGACCAGGGACGTGTCTGTCCTGTGCCATCAAAACCAATGCCTATAATCTCTGAATCGTTCGAGAGAGTAGCAGTTGACATTGTTGGGCCAAACTCTCCTAGGGCTAGTGATGGATCAAAGTATATACTCACTATTGTTGATTTCAGCACACGGTGGCCTGAAGCCGTGGCCCTTAAGAGCATAGAGGCCGTCGCTGTTGCAGAGGCATTGATTGAAGTGTTCTGTTGCGTAGGTATCCCCAAGGAGGTCCTAAGCAACTGAGTTTTGCAGTTCACCTTTGCAATGATGAACGAAGCATTCAGTTGTCCATCTGAGGCTTGCAAGCTACGCCCTATCATCCCATGTGTAATGGGTTGTGTGAGAGGTTCAGTGGGACTCTCAAGAAGATGTTAAAGCACATGGTCGCCAAACAGCCAAAGGAATGGCTGTGGTTCATTGCTCCTCTTCTTTTTGCTTATCAAGAAGCCCCACAGCATTCTTTGAAGTTCTCACCTTTTGAACTGGTGTATGGAAGGTTGGTCCATGAGCCACTTCAAGTCCTTGGCAAGTTATGGGACGATGAAGAACCCGACCCTGAAGTCAAGACCACCTACATCTATGTCCTTGATTTGGCTGACCGCCTTCAGTTGATGTGTGAGTTAGCTAAAGAAGATTTGATCAAGGCGCACAAAGTTCAGAAAGCTTATTATGATAAGAAAGCACAGCTTCAGAAGTTCAGTCCAGGCGATAAATGCTTGGTGTTATTTCCCATTGCCCAGAACAAGTTGTTGGCACAGTGGAAGAGCTCATATGATGTAGTCGGGTGCATTTCAGACCTCAGCTACATAATTCTGATGGGGAATCTTTGTAAAAGGTTCCACGTTAACATGTTGAAGGCTTATCATGAGTCAAACCCCGAGGAGACTGGCCCACGAGTAGCCGAGGACAGTGACCAGCCACTGGAAGAAACTGGGGCAGCTGTGGTGATCCAGGCTGATGACCACGATGACGAGTCCTTAACAGTTCAGGCCTGCCAGGAGGAGACTGTCAGAGATGTCTTAGCACTGACTTAGCATTAGGTGACCAGAATGCCATAAGGTCACTGCTCTGTCAGTATGCTGATGTCTTCTCTGACCAACCTAGACTCTCAAAGATTGAGTGTCACAAACTTGAGTTGATCAGCAATGCTTCCGTAAAGGTTAAGCCATATTCAATTCCCATGCGACTACTGGATGCAGTAGACAAGGAAATTGCCAACATGGAGACTGCAGGTATTATTGAAAAGTCCTCATCTCCTTACTGTAGTCCAATGGTAGCAGTCCGCAAGAAGGATGGTGGAGTCAGGATTTGTGGCAATCCTAGGAGGCTAAATGCAATCACCAAAGTGGATGCTGAGCCAATGGGTGACCATATTGCTATCTTCTCCAAGCTGGCCAGGTAACGATATTTCACGAAGCTCGATTTGGCAAATGGATTCTTTCAGATCCCCTTCATCCCGAGCTGTCAATTCACTGCCTTTGCTACTCCTAGGGGGTTGTATCAGTATAAAGTCCTCCCATTTGGACTTTCCAATTTCCCAGCAGTATTCAATCGTGCCATGAGACAAGTGCTTCATGGTATCGTAGGAGTAGAAATGTTAGTTGACAATGTCCTCATTCATTCTGCCAAGCTGGAGGAGCACCTCAGATTCTTGGACACTGTATTTGCAGCAGTTTAACTTTGTTGTGGGATACATCAAGGGAAGTGACAATGTAGGCAGAGACCTGATGTCTCTCTTGCTAACTGATGGCTAACGGGCAACTGTTGTACACTGGGGTCCACAAGACAGGGGTCCTGAGAGATTTGAGTAGTCCAAGGACTAGCTTGGCTCTCAGTATCTTGCTCATAGGTCACATAGGAAACATTATGTCCAGAGTCTGTACATACATAAGTACCGTAGGTTAAGGGGGAAAGTTTGAGACCCTCGCAGAGGCAATCCGAGGCTGTGTCTGAATTACCTTGTAGTGTCTCTAGCTGTGGGCCTCTCTTAGGTTTCCCGGAGAATGCAAATTATCCACATGAGTGTTCACACCACATTGGATGTTAAAATGTGACCTGCCTCAGATTGCGTAGGGATTCTCAGCTTGCCGATAATAATCAGAAGTGTAGAGTGAGGTTTAACCAGTAAACTGCCCGTTCTGAGAGATTTGAGCAATCCAAGGACTAGCACATTTCCTGGTTAATGATGTAAGCTTAACTGGTAAATTACTGGCCATCCTCAGAGATTTATGCAATCCAAGGACTAGCATGTTTCCTGGTTAAGAATCTAGGTTTAACCAGTAAACTACAGGGGTCCTCAGAGATTTATGCAATCCAAGGACTAGGTTTCCTGGTTAATGTATCCATTAAGAAAATAATAGTGTACTTTTTGTAGCATATGTACTGACTACTAGGCAGAGAGAGAAACTGTAATTTAATAAAAATTGTTTGTCACACTGACACTTTTGATGCTCCACCTTGGTTGATTTCGCAGGTACAGATGGCAGACATATAGGTTTTCCAGTGCAGATCAGCTGATTGTCTCTGCCACATGCTGCTATCTTGTCTCTTCTGCCTCGTCGTCTCCGTTTACTATTAATTTGTATTATATCACTTTACACATAGGTACTGTTACACTACAACTGTCATGCCTACACTGTGTATTACATACACCATTCAACATAACAATTAGTTGTTAATGTAAACGTAGCGAATTTTTGCTCAGTTTAACCTGAGTACAGGATTTTTCACCGTCGTCATAGAGTTTTTTTTCCTCAAGCTTGCTTCTATTAATGTAAGTATGAGATTTTTATGCTCACTGGCGTCAGTGATTTTCTCCTGTAGCAGGATAGTACACACACAACAGTGTGAATCATGTGTGACTGAGTTAGGATGTAAATATCACTTACTATTAACCCTACCATCCCAGGCATTTTTGCAATTTTATACCCACCCAATCCCGGACCAAAAACGGAAAATAAACTTCTTGCATAAAACAATTCAAAAGGACATATAAATCAAGGAAAAGAGAAAAAAAGTACTCTTTATAGGAGAAATAAGAGCAGGATGGCCGTCTGTCATGTTTTTGGCTCAGTTTCCCAAGCTGTGAGAGACGTTTTCCCACCCAACTGGGCGGGATGAGAGAGAATGGGGGAGGAGATTGGGGGATTCCTCGTTCTCAATATCCTTCTCCACTGGCTCATATTCCTCCTCAGAAGTCATCCAGGTCTTCCTCTTCTGAAGAATCACTAAATGAAGGGACAGAAGGGTCCATGTGACACTTTCAACAGCCTCCTCGAGCCCAACGAGGCGGAAAAACGGCGTGGTTTTCACGACATTCTGATGCTATGATGGACAGTGGCAAACTGATGTTACCCAGCCAAGCAGAACCAAACTCAGTCTACAGCTGTTTGGACACAATATTGCCAATACATTAAGCTACTCTTTAGCAAAAATTAGCTGATTGAAGCAGTTTGAGACACACTACAGTGCTCGAATTTTGCTGTCGGCACCATCATGTCGCTGGGTTTAATTGAGATGTTTTGTACTGTCAGCACCATGCCGACGGCGGGATTGTATGGGTTAAATTTTCAATGAAAAATTTCCTTTTGATAAGGTTAATGTCACGAATTAATTCACGACATTGTATTAGTGTTATATAAGGGAACGTCTAAATTTCATTGAAATGCAATATTTTCACTCAGACCGTTAACCGCCTAGCTTTTGTACTCAGATTGTAATGAGTTTCATAACCCTTGTCATTGTTTCATAAGTGACTGTCTTTCTGTATAGACAGTGCATTTCACTGAGCTAAAATTTTTGTGTAGTTGTCATTCTCACATTACCTCTTGACTGTTGATTTGGGCCATGCCCAGCCTGCTTACTTGAGGCAGTCTGTGTCGATCAGCTATGGGAGGAGGTTCGTTGTGCTAGAGCTGAGAGAGGAGGTCTTCTAGCGCCTACAATCTCCAGAGTTCAACGATTCCCCATATTTCCCCGCCGAGTTTGGTGAGCGGTTGCAGTGGGCTGACCAACGAGCAGCAAATAGCAGTACCTGGTGTGCAACAGACAAACGCCCAGTCTTTCGTAGCTTCTGCTCCGTTTCCTTCACTGACCAGTATTTTCATTCGTTTCCTTAGCCTTAAGTCTGATTAGCTTTTGAATGAGTGAGTGAGTGTATTTCCTTTGTTATTTGAATTCACTAGTCCTCCTGTGACAGTGAATTCCCCTTTTGAATTCATTTTGATATTCATGTGACATATATTTATTTTATTGTAATAAATAAATTTACAGTTCTTTTCTTTGAGCTTATTTAACTGTATTAATGGTGTTCGATTTCTCCATATTGAGCTTAATTGAGTTTGCTACTCCCAGTTAGCACAAACTTCTTATATTAATCACAACTGGTATTTAGGCCAGTTCTTTTGTATCAAAACTTTAATCCGTTATGCCAGCAAGGAATTATTGATTGTCAGGGGGTAAAGATCACACTTTCTCAGAGGCTAACAGTACTAATGATACAGCATTCGTGAGTAGATAGTCTGCTGTGTACTGTTGAGAACTTAGAGAATCGGTGAAGTAAGGCAGAATAAAGTAGAACTTCCTACTTGATTTCACGAGACAATTCCTTGTGTTTACCTTCGATTAATATCAGCATTTAATTCTTATATTTACATCCCCCAGTGACACAGTTGCATTAACGAGCTGTAACCACCCATTTTTTTGCAACCACAATTACGTAGCAGTTGCATTAACACGATGTAGCTACAATTTTATGGCAAACACAATTATGTAACAGTTGCATTAACACGATGTAACTACAGTTTTGTGGCAACCAACCACAACTGTGTAACAGTTGTTTACAGTCACACTTGCGTAACAGTTGCATTTACACAATGTAACTACAGTTGCATTAGCACGATGTAACTGCAATTATGATAAAATATTCCCTCAATTATGTAACTTTTACAATATTATGTACTTCACTTACTTAGCTTACAAGATGATTCTAATGTGTATATGATATGCATTAATGTGTTATGACAATATTTACTGTCGTTGGTACAACAGTGGGCGTGACTGAGTGATATGTAGGCATATATTTTAACACAATACTATATACAACTACAGTATGTATCTATATAGCTGTAGGTAACAATATGTATAACAGGTAGTTATGTCTGAGCTCTCCAGGAAGAGACAACTACATATCCCATTACCTAGTCATAACAAGAATGCCAAACATTCCTGATCATGTGCCGGAAATATGACCGACACACACAGATGCACAAACGTACGCACACATACGCCTACACGCTTTAGCCGGAAGCTAGAGGGAGATATAAGTCCGATATCACATGTAGGAGTGTTAGCAGGACAGGAGAGATCAAGAGTTAGACAAGGAGAGAGGGGAGAGAATCCAAGGGAGCGATAGGGAGTAGGAGAGTGAGAGTAACATAGAAGGACTGCAGCTAGCACAAACTGCTACTGACCACAGGCTACACACGTCACACCAAGTTCTTAACTTTTATTCATATAATTGTCTCACAATATACCTCATCAACCCAAATTTGCCTATTTCATCATCCCAATTAAAAAGCGAAGAAGATAATGGAACAGAGAAGGCCTACACTGACGTCTCCTACAACGCCTTACCATTACTCTCTCCTAGTGCCTCTCCCATCGACTATATAACCAGATACCCTTCTTAATATAATTACACCCCTCAGCTACGTTCACTTACATTGGTGGCTAGCGGTAACAACGAACCTACTGCACTCACTTACATTGGTGGCTAGCGGTGAAAACAGTAAACTATGACAAATTGTGTTTACTTACACATCCCTACGAATCATTTAGCAGTAGTTCGTCATCGTACTGACATCCCAGTGCCCTTGATACCTTCTTCCATGTCCTTGATATCCTGATGGAATCTAACACTCTGTTCTTCACTCACCGCTCACAGATTTTCAGGAAAAAATTCCAAATGCATATCCAGCAAGTGAACTTTGAGACTCATGTCGCAACCCAACTCCTTAAACTTGACCAACAAATTTATCAGAGTTTCTTTGTGTTTTCGATCATTACTGTTCCCGAAAAACTTAGAAATTACTTTTTTGATTGATGCCCAAGCCTCTCGTTCCAGGTGGTTCACAGTACCATAAAAGTCTGCATCAGAAATAAGTTGTCTAATATCAGGTCCAGAATATATATTCTCTTTCAGTTTAGCTTCAGACAATCCAGGAAACTTTTGATCCAAATACATAAGACAGGCTCCATCTTTTGATATGGTGTTGACAAACTGCTTCATTAATCTATGCATAATATGAAGCAGTGGTAGCAGCACTTTATCTGGATTCACCAAGCTAGGTCTGATGATGTTTTTGGCACCACGCTCTAGATTTGTTTCTATTTGGCCCATCCTTCTGAACCCAATGAAAATCTTTGGCTCTGCTGTCCCACTCACAGGGAAAACATGGGAATATTGTAAACCCTGACTCCTGACCCAGTAAGAAATACAGAACATTCAGGTCTCTACGTATGAACCGACGGTGTTCATTGTACCTGATTTACTTGAGAAGATTTGCCAAATTCTGGTATTTTTCTTTTAAATACCTAGAATGAACAACAGGTATTGATACATATTTATTAGAATTATGAAGTGGTGCCTTTTTTAGTCCTCTTTTAGATGAATCTATAAATGTTCACCTTTCTTTTGCATTATAATATCTGCCAGGTTTCGGCATCATGCTACTTGCGTCAGATTAATAATCCAAGGATCCATCTTTCTTGAAATATGGTGCAAGCTCCATTTTGGTACCAGGAGAAAGTTGTGACTGGATGAGATATATATATATTTTTTAATCTGGACTCTAAGAGCTCTGCAGTATCTTTGGGGAGACCGAAGTCTCTTACTAAATATATGAGAGAGGCGGGTGTGAGTTGGGAGCAGGGCAGTGAAATGGCGGGGGACAGGGCGACTTGGAGGCGATTTGTTTGTGGCCACCCCAAATGGGATTGAGGCGTCTGGCAATAGATAGATAGATCCTGAGAGAATGGCTGTGGGTCATTGCCTGAAACCTTTGGAAAAAATTAGCATAGTCTACTGCTGCACTTTTTTCCTCTGAGTGGGGTTCCATAAAAGCAAGACCATCAGGTTGTGTAAGGATTGGCAGATCAAGTCCAAGTGGTTCAGGTCTTAATGCTTATGGAAGATTAGGATAAACAATTTCTTTCCGATTCTTTTTGTTGTATCGTAGACTTTTTCAGGAACAAAAATGACAGTCGTTACTATGAGTTTTGGGGTTCCCTCCATATTATCGGAATACCCAAAACAAGAGTTTTCTTTTTATTTTTTGTCCATTATCTTAGTTTCTCACCACACATAGAGCAGACACAGTGAGTGGCCCACTTTTTGTCCTGGTCAACAAGTTTATTCCAGAGTTGTCGTAATAAGCTTTTGTTTTTTTAAGAAAATGTATTATGCTCTGTTTTTTTTTTTTTTTTTTTATTCACACCAAATTTTCCACAAATTTGGCAAAGAAAATCAGGACTGTTCGCATAACCTTTACACGCCATAATGTGATTGTTAACAGTACAACAAAATATTAATTTATCTATAAAGATAATAATCAATAAATATCACAATTTTTTCAATAAAACACCACTGTTATCAATAAATATCACTGTGATAAAAAAGAAACACTCCACTGAAAGTAATTTACAAGCACACTAGTCGACTAACTGAGTCGCAGTGATATGTTTGCATCACTCCAGTACTAGTATGATTCATCATTGCGTTCTCTTCCAGTTATATTCTGGCTTACTATCAACTAAAATAACTTGCTTTAAACCTGCATTTTAATATCAGAAAATACTAAATGCAAACATATTATCAATAAACTAAAATATCCATATATAAATAATTATAGGTTACAAGAGGATGAGAAAAAGGCAGAGTATAAGAGAGAAATGGAGGAACGACTGGGCAAATATGAATTGGAGCAGATGGGGGACGTGGAAGGTGTGTGCAGGATATTTACAGAAGAAATATGTGCAGCATGTGATGTGGTGTGTCGGAGGAAGAGAAGACGGAGGGGGGTGCAAGGAACAGCGTGGTGGACTGAAGAGGTGAGACAGGCTGTGGCACAAAAGAAGAAAGCATACAATGAATGGATGAGAAATAGGGGCGTGGAAGAAGTTGAGAGGCAGAAGAGAGAGTTATATGTAGAAAGAAAGAGAGAGGTGAAAAGATTAGTAAGAGAGAGTAAGAAGAGAGTGGATGAGGAATTTGGAAGGAATTTGAGTGTAAAGTGGAGGGACTGTAAGAAAATGTTCTGGAGAGAGGTGAAGAGAGTAAGACAGGGTGGACATGAGGTTACCAGGGGAGTGAAATATAAAAATGGTAGATTACTAGTGGAGAAGAGAGAAAAAGTGAGCAGATGGAGAGAACACTTTAAGGAATTGTTGAACGTACAGGATGGAAGTAATGCGAGTATAAGTGGCTGGGGAATGGCTGGGAGAAGGAGGTAGGGGAGAAGACAGGAAGAAAGAGGTAGGTGAGAAGACAGGAAGAAATCAGTAGGATAGAAGTTGTGGAAGCAATGAAGAAAGTTAAATTGGGGAAAGCCCCAGGAATTGATGGAGTGTGTGGTGAAATGCTGAAGCATGGAGGAGAGATAGTAGTAGAATGGATGTGGAAGATGTGCAGGTTGGCCTGGGAGGAAGGTAGAGTCCCGGAGGATTGGAAGTCAGGTATAATTATTCCCTTGTACAAAGGAAAAGGGGAAAAAGAAGTGTGTGGTAATCATAGGGGCCTTTGTCTGCTTAGTATGTTAGGAAAAGTGTATGGTAGGATACTTATTGACAGAGTTAGAGAAAGAACAGAGGAATTAGTTGGAGAAGAACAGGGAGGCTTTAGGAAGGGAAGAGGTTGTGTAGATCAGATATTCATTCTTAGATCTTTAGTGGAAAAGTTTCTAGAGAAGGGAAAGAAGTTGTACGCAGCTTTCATGGATTTGGAGAAAGCATATGACAGGGTGGATAGACAAGGATTGTGGAATGTATTAAGAATATATGGAGTAGATGAAAAGTTGTTGAATGCTGTGGAGAGTAAATATGATGGTGCTAAGGCTGCAGTGCGTGTGGATGGTGAACTAAGTGAATATTTCTCTTTGGAGGTTGGGTTGAAACAGGGATGTGTCATGTCTCCATGGTTGTTCAATCTGTTCATGGATGGGGTAATAAAAGAGGTACAAGGTAGAGTAGTGGATGTTGGAGTGGCCCTGGTGAGAGAGGATAGTGTTTGGAAACTCCCTGTACTGTCGTTTGCAGATGATACTGTGTTGTTGAGTGAAGACGAAGGGGAGCTGCAAGGCTTGGTGGATGAGTTTGGGAGAGTGTGTAAGAAACGAAATCTAAAGGTGAATGTAGGGAAAAGTAAAGTGGTGGTCTTTGAGAGAGGTGAAGTCAGTGAATGTACAGCGAAGTTGGATGGTGAGGAATTGGAAAATGTGAGTACGTTTAAGTACTTGGGTAGTGTGATGAGTAAGGATGGAGGTTTGGAGGATGAAGTGCTTGAAAGGGTACAGCAGGGAAGAGAGGTTGCTGGTTTTTCGAAGGCAGTGATAAGCAACAGGGAAGTGAGCATGGAAGTGAAAAAGTTACTACATGACAGTATTGTAATACCAACTCTAACGTATGGAAGTGAAGCTTGGACGTTGTTGGAAGGACACAAGTCAAGAGTGAGAGCAGTGGAAATGAGTTATTTGAGATTAGCCTGTGGAGTCACATGGAGAGACAGGCTGACGAATGAGGATATAAAGGAGCGTTGTGGTGTGGATGTGGATGTGATAGGAAGTGTTATGAGGAACACTGAGGTGGTTTGGCCATGTGGAGAGGATGGAGGGTGAAAGACTGAAGAAGAAAGTGTATGTGAGTGAGGTGGAGGGGGGGAGAGGGAGGGGGAGGCCGAGGATGAGATGGAGGGATGGGGTGGAGAGGTATGTGAGAGAGGGGGGTGTTAGTTGGGAGCAGGGCAGTGAAATGGCGGGGGACAGGACGACGTGGAGGCGATTTGTTTGTGGCCACCCCAAACGGGATTGAGGCGTCTGGCAAAAGATAGATAGATGGATAGAATTAATTATACACCGCTTAATGGCAAAAAGAAACTATAATTGACAACTGAAATAAGGTTTTGTGAAAAAAAAAGTAATGGAGAAAAAAATGATTTTCATTTTTTAATTCAACTCACAAAAATATATAAAAATCTCATGAAATATTCAATACAATTTTTTCGCTGTATACCTGTATTATCACGTTTTGAAGCATTAACAATATTATGATTAATCTTGTTAACAACTGATGATTTTATGATAATCAAGAGATACTTTGAATTGGAGGAGTTATATTCAATATACTGCAAACTCTTAGGGCAAAAAGTTCCCTATAACTTTTAATATAACCATTTAATAATAGCGCCAATAAAATAAAATGTGGAGTACCATGTTGTGGGATTGACTTGTTCAGTGCAAAAGCAAAGGAAGAAAAGTTGGAAAAAGTTTCCATTGGCAAAGAAAATACAAAACCTTTTATGTACAAATGAATAATGATATATAATCCGATTACCATTTGTTTTTAGTAGATTGTCTTTCTATAATAACAATTTTCAGTACTAACAACTGCATAGACTACGAATATCTTGTGCATTCCCTTACTACGCTAAACAGATTTTACCCACAAGAATGATCATATCAGGTTTCCATAATCTTATGTTTAATTTCTAATATCTTTAATACAGCCAGTGAAAATGAAACGAAAAATAAAACTAACATCTTACAGGTTCAGTATAATGTGCAGGACACATTATCTCTAGATGAGAATATATATATATATATATATATATATATATGTGTGTGTGTGTGTGTGTGTGTGTGTGTGTGTGTGTGTGTGCCGCATGCACGTGCATGTTTACGTACGTATGTATGTATATGTAAAACTTTGCACAACACGCAACAAATTAATTCTGTTTATCTTGAGTTTTTTTACGTAAAAGTTTTCTAACGATTTATTTATAACTCCCCCCCCCCCCTCACGAACAAGGAAATATTCTTAATACCGTAGTTATATCTACAGTAAGAAAATATTTGATTTACGTTTGCAAAGAAACAGATAAAGATCGATCTATACAGTATCTACATTTCCCCTCGGCACAGGTAGCCACAAAATTGCATCCAGCCCGCCACCAACAAGGCCCCGCAAAAGGCCGCATGAAAGCCTGACCGAACATCACCCGAGGCCAGGCATCGGTGTGTAACAGCGGCCATGCAACCGTGTTTATTTTACGCCGGTGACATTTTGGTGACGGACGAAAAATTGCGCTGGAGAGAGGGAGAGAGAGAGAGAGAGAGAAAATGAAACCTGGACGGAAATGATGAAAGGATGTGGTTGACGGTAACAACTTACACATTTTGACACACAATTAGGCAGGTTAATTATCTTATTCGAATTAATGCTTAAATTATTACTATTATTATTATCATTATTATTGTCGTTATGGTTGTCTTTGCCATTGTCGTCGTTGTCGTTTTTTTTTTTGTCTTTGTTGTTGCTTTTGTCACTCGTCGCCGTCGTCGTCGTCGTCGTTGTTGTTGTTGTTGTTGTAGCCAACCGTTGTTGTCGCTTTTATTGTCGATGTTGCTCTTGCTGTTGTATTTCTCATTGTCATTGTTTTTGTCAGTCGTTGCTGTTGTTGTTGTTGCTGTCGTTACTGTCATTGTCGTTGTTGTCACTCTCATTGTCACGCGTTGTCACTGTCGATTTGCCGTTGTTGTTGTCGTTGTCACTTGTTGCCGTTGTTGTTGTCGTTGTCACTTGTTGCCATTGTTGTTGTCGTTGTCACTTGTTGCCGTTGTTGTTATCGTTGTCACTTGTTGCCGTTGTTGTTGTCGTTGTCACTTGTTGCCATTGTTGTTGTCGTTGTCACTTGTTGCCGTTGTTGTTGTCGTTGTCACTTGTTGCCGTTGTTGTTATCGTTGTCACTTGTTGCCGTTGTTGTTGTCGTTGTCACTTGTTGCCATTGTTGTTGTCGTTGTCACTTGTTGTCGTTGTTGTTATCGTTGTCACTTGTTGCCGTTGTTGTTGTCGTTGTCACTTGTTGCCATTGTTGTTGTCGTTGTCACTTGTTGCCGTTGTTGTTGTCGTTGTCGTTGTTATTGTCGTTGCTGTTGTCGTCGTTTTTGTCATTATCATTGATGTTATTTTTGTCGTTGTCACTGTCATTGTCATTGATATCGCTGTTCCCGTTGTTGTTGTCATTCTCGTTGATGTCTTTGTCGTTGTTGTTTTTATACTCGTTGACTGTCGTTGTCATTGTCGTTGTTGTCTTTGTCGTTGTTGTTGTCATTCTCGTTGTTGTTATTGTTGTTGTTGTCATGGTCATTGCTGTTGTTGCTGTTGTCGTTGGTGTCGTTTTGGCATTGTCGCTGTTGTTATCGCTGTTGTTGTCGTTGTTGTCATTGTCGTTGTTGCTGTTGTTGTTATTGTCATTGTTGTTGTCATTGTCGTCGTTCTTGCTGTTGTTGTTGCTGTTGTCTTTTTTGTTATTGTCGCTGTTGTTGTCATTGTCCTTGTTGTCGTTATTGTTGCTGTTGTCGTTGTTGCTGTTGTTGTCATTTTTGTTGTTTTTGTCGTCGTTGCTGTTGTTGTTGCTATTGTTGTCATTGTCGTTGTTGTCATTGCCATTGTTGTTGTCATTGTAGCTGCTGTCATTTCCGTTGTTGTTGTCGTTGTCGTTGTTATTTGCTGTTGTAGTTGTTGCTGTTGCCGTTCTTGTGGTTGTCGTTGTTGCTGTTGTTGCCATTGTCTTTGCTGTTGTCGTTGTTGTTGTCATTGTTGTTGGTGTTGTTGTGACTGCCATTGTCGTTGCAGTCGCTGTTGTCTTTATCACTGTCATTGTTGCTGATGATAATGATGATGATTAAGAACTCCACATTCTGTGGGTTTTTATTGATATTCTAGATATTATTATCTCCCGCCTTTAGAAGGTAGAGCGATAATGTTTTTGCCTGCCTTTGTGTGTGTGTGTGTTCCCATTATATCTCCTGAACGGCTTGAGCCATCAACATAAAACCTTCAGGGTATCAAGATCTGGCCAAAATCTTGGCCGAGTTCGAAAATGGGCACTCCCGGTCAAGGTCAACGTCACCAAAATGGCTGCCAAAGGCAGCTAGTTTTTATTGTCCGCCTTTACCATGATACTATCTCATGAAAGGCTCGAGCTATCAACATGAAGCATGCAGGGTATCAAGATATGGCCAAAATCTTGGACGAGTTAGAAAATGGGCACTTGCGGTCAAGATTAAGGTCAGCAAAATGGCTGCCAAAGGACTAGTATTTATCGACCGCCTTTAGCACCATTAAATCTCAAAAACGGCCTGAGCTATCAACAAAACCTTCAGGGTATCAAGATATGGCCTAAAACTTGGACTTGGTCAACAGCATATTCGGGCGGGAGATTAGCATTCGGCTCCCGAATGTTTTTCTTTTATTATTGTTATTTTTATTATTATCATTATTATTATTATTATTATTATTATTATTATTACTATTATTATTATTATTATTATTATTATGAAGATCTAGAAGGGTGGCATTCCAAGACCGTTGTGGTGTGGATGTGGATGTGATAGGAAGCGTTAGGAGAGAATACACTGAGGTGGTTTGGCCATGTGGAGAGGATGGAGGGTGAAAGACTGACGAAGAGAGTGTATGTGAGTGAGGTGGAGGGGGGGAGAGGGAGCGGGAGGCCGAGGATGAGATGGAGGGATGGGGTGGAGAGATATATGAGAGAGGGGGGTGTGAGTTGGGAGCAGGGCAGTGAAATGGCGGGGGACGGTGACGTGGAGGCTATTTGTTTGTGGCCACCCCGAACGGGATTGAGGCGTCTGGCAATAGATAGATAGATAGATGTATCTTGAGCTTTCTTTTATTATTATTATTATTATTATTATTATTATTATTATTATTCTGAAGATCTAGAAGAGTGACATTCCAAGACCGTTCGAGATAGAGACTTGAAATTTTCAGGAATGATGTATCTTGGGTTTTTCTTTTATTATTATTATTATTATGAAGATCTAGAAGGGTGGCATTCCAAGACCGTTCGAGATAGAGACTCGAAATTTTCAGGAATGATGTATCTTGGCTGCTGGCTTCTTCTGGTTCATTTTTTTTTTTTTTTTCATACCAATAGCGCTGTACTAGCGCCCTCTAGCATATTTTTTCTACTCTCGTTCTCCCGAGCAGCAAAAACTATTATATCGATTTCGTTGCGAGTGCCCAAGTAGGTAGTCGTAGAGATATATTATTGCACCTGTTTACTGATACTGAGATCCAACATATACTTTTTGAGATACTGAGGTAAATCAAAATGGCTGCCTCATGCGTGAAAGTGGTAAATCGGAAAGTATTTGGCTGATTTTGACCAAACTCGGTGGAAATGTAGTGAGTCATGAGTG
>NC_137021.1:39638047-39673047 GCF_032717465.1 Coenobita brevimanus | reverse complement strand
ACACAGCACTTGTTGTCGCATTGTATACTCTTATGGCTCCCTTCTCACCCCCCAACATAAATGCAGCTCATCTGACCACTTCTTTTTCCACCATGCCCACTTTTGTACCCTCCGAAGCCTTCATTTTACGGGAATTATTTCTAAATTACATATATCTCCACTGCCATCAAACTAGTAACCCAGTTTCTTATTTTCGGCAAGCAGGTTCATTTCTAGAACATAATTTTAAATATCGTATACCTTCACTGCACTCAAACTGCTAATCTTACAACATCCAGTTTCAACGGATATGTTTTCCAACCTCAGCCCCACCAAAACCAAATTATCAGCCCATCCTGACGATTCGTATGCTGATTATGTGCTATCAGACGGTTTCATGACGAGATGTATATAACGTGGTCCAAAAACATACCTGATGAGGCTTATTCTTGCTGCTAGCAGGCAATTTAATTCAGCTTGTGAGAGTCAGCAGGAAGCGAGGATTGAATGTAGGCTGTATCTAACCCCCCCAATCCTAAACTGTATCCTTAGCAAAATAAAATGATAAGGAGATAGCAAAAATAGTTACCAAATAATGATTACGGTCGGGGCTAGTGGAGTTAAGGTGAGAGTCAAGACACTTCCTTCATGTTCTTCGTCTTTTCCTTGTTCTTTTTCTTTTTCTTTCTCTTCTTCTTCAGACGGTCTTATTCAGCTCTGACATATTCCAGTAGGTAAATGTTCAAATCATAAAAAAATAAAAACTATCGATTGATGTCACCATGAGGATAGAATACAGAATGAAAGACTGACTAGGAGAGTGGATGAGACTGAGGTGGATGGGAGAAGAATGAAAGAGAGACCAAGTCTGAACTGGAGAGGCAAGATGTGAGATTATGTAGGGGCTATTTTCCCCTCAGATGAGCTTCATATCACCTCTGGAAATGAGAGAGAGAGAGAGACAGAGAGAGAGACTGAATCGACAGTTCATGATATCCTCTTGCCACTATATCAAGGTCCAGTCCAATACTCACAAGGTAAAATATCGTCTTACTTGTTTGTTAACCTTTTCAGATCGACGGTGTACTTTGGTTTTCTTTTTTCCGCCTACTCTCAAATGGTTTTATTTAACTACGAGTAAACTTTTTGAACTTGGACGAGGGAAGTTAGATACAGGACACAATAACCACTCTTCTGCTAAGTTGCTCTCGTAAGCGGAATATAATTATCTGACAGCGGAAAATATTAACATGAAGAGGTGCAAGGGCACAGGAAACCCGTCATTCTGGTGCTGACGTATAAACACAACAGGATGTCTAGTCAAAGTCGTCGCATATCAAATTTGGAGTAAATCGGCTGAAAACTGACGATTTTATGCCCATTTGAAATTTTAGTCCCGACCCACCTGACATTTATCCCCCTACCACTAACTGGGGGCTGACCCCCTTGATGTAATGAGGCATGTTATAGGATGCAATATTTAAAGATGCACCTTTATTTTTTTTTTTTTTTTTAGTTTCATGTCGAATCTGAAAGGAGTTTTGATTATTTTTTTTTCATTTTTTTAAATAGTTTTTTCGGGCCTACAACCTGGGCCTTGGCCCAATTTGGCCCAATATTTAATCAGGTGTTCAGGTCATAGCCCAGCATTCCTGTAATTTTAGTCAAAATCGCACCAGTGGTTTTTGAGTAAAGTTGTTAACATTCAGACAGACAGACTAACAAACAAACCGAGTGAAAACAATACCTGCCCCAGAGCACCTCCGAGTCGGAGACTGGTAATAAAGACGTGAAGGAGCATGAACAGAATTCAGCGCCTTTGCTCACCAACTTGTCTAGGAGCCGAGTATTTGACTTTGCCCTGGATTACTCTCACAATCAATTTATTTCATTCCTGTCTAACAGTTACTCTTCCATCAACTTTGATAAGAAATGTTTGAATTAACTTTGCTCGAATACCTTATGACTAATGTTCAACTCATCAACTAAAAGCCAGATTATTATTATTAGTTTTTCATTACTTATTCACACATAGGCAACGGGTCGAACTTTAAACTGTCCTGTGACCTTGACCTTTGACTGATCGTTATGAAAACTGAACTTCTTTATTCTTGCCTGACTCTTAAATTCTCCACCACGTTTGGGCTAAATCATATAAAAACTTTTTGAACTGACCTTGCCTCTGCCATTTACCTTTCATTGTGATCCTAAACTTTAATTAATCTCAAACTTGAATAATTTTATACATATCCTCAACTCTTCCACAAAGTAAAGTGAATATAGGACAAAAGAAGTCTCAGTTTACCTTGTCCTGTGGCCTCTGACCTCTTGATCTCAAAAACAATGAGCCCACCCTTTTGGCTAGGTAATAAGGGGATCAAAATAGATCATGTTATTATATTAACTCATACATATATACACAGGTGGAACTCTAACCTGGCCCTATGACCCTGACCTATGGTTGATTTTTGTTTACAGAACCGAATCACTTTATTCTTTACCCTCAACCTTTCCCTCATTTTAATCTGGATAAGAACTGTTTAATTTGATTTAACTTAGTCACACTTTGACCTAGTCCTGTGACCTTGACCTCTGACTCGCGGTTCTCAAAAACGAAAAGTTTCATCAGTGGCTGGTCCTTAACGCTTCAATAAACATTGTTTAATGTCAAATGAATTCTGTTTGTTATACCGTACTGGTAGCACACGTTAAGACAGACACACACACAGACAGACAGAAACACACAGACAACAGACAAACAATTTCACACACACACACACACACACACACACACACACACACACACACACAGAAACACACAGACAACAGACAAACAATTTCACACACACACACACACACACACACACACACACACACACACACATATATATATATATATATATATATATATATATATATATATATATATATATATATATATATATATATATATATATTGTTACGGAATACAGAAAGATAATGTACACTTTAAGTGAGAATACTAAAAATCACTACTGTCCCGTAAAGTTCCAGGTTCAAAACAAAGGAGTTAGGTAAAATTACAAGTTAAAGTTTAATGCTGAAACTAACAACAAAACATTCAGGACTCATAAGGATAATGTAAAGGCAAAAAACAGGTTAAATATATGGTTAACTGCAATAGCCTCTATTAACACGAAATTAACAAGAGTAAATTTATCTAAGTCAGCCCTGATAAAATGAAATACCAGATAATACTCAGTGAATGCAAGATATATTATTACAGATACAAAATATTATTAATAAGGGCTGACACCTAAAACACATGAATTACAAAAACCTTACTAGGCCTAAGAATTAACACCTTACGCTACATAGTACAAGAAAAAATACATTAACAGTTATACTCAAATTACACAGCTGCTAGATGGTTGGAGACTTCCTGAGCACTCACAATAATAACAACTGTACAGGGGAGGACAGAGATGTGAACAAAATGAGGAGTAGATCTAAGTGGCAATTAATGTAGAGACTGAGCTCATTATATAGGGGCCGGCAGAGCTTGATACAACTTGTAAGAAGGACGCGCAAATGAAGCCAGAGGGGACAAAGAGTTGACACTCCTGCTCTGAACAACAGAAAGAACGACTTACTCAACTATAAGGGAGGAGGGGGAGAGTGAGGTAGAACACGCTCGTGATCAAACATGCAGCATACTGTACGTCAGAATTACACAAAGGATGAAGAAATCATAGGCTATGTAACAACTCCCCACAAAGAAAAGGAAATTTACAAAGGAATTTTCTTATTACTCTAAAACAATCTGTCTAAAGTCTAGATAAGCAATCTGCAATAACATTTTCTTTCCCCTTGACATGCTGTATGTCTAATGAATACTCCTGAAGAAGTAGACTCCATCTTGTCAATCTCTGACTTTTATCTTTAAACTTACTAAGGAATTTCAGTGGGTTATGATCGGTATAAATGACTATGGGGTCAAAACCAGAACACAAATAAAATGAAAAATGCTGTAAACCCAAAATCAAGGCCAAAAGCTCTTTCTCAATAGTTGAGTAGTTCTTTTGAGGTGGAGTGAACTTCTTACTGTAATAAGATACAGGGTGTTCAATACCCTGATCATCCTCTTGCAGCAAAACAGCCCCAGCTCCTGTATCACTTGCATCAACAGCCATCTTAAAAGGTTTAGCAAAATTTGGAGTAGCGAGCACTGGCTGACTTAATAGGATAGCTTTAAGTTTGCTGAAAGAGGATTCACAGTTATCGGTCCAGACAAATTTAACTCCCTTTTTCAGTAGGTCTGTAAGTGGTGATACAAGAATTGAAAAGTTAAGAACAAATCTCCTGTAATAACCTACCATTCCCAAAAATCTTTGTAGCTCTTTCCTACTTTAAGGTCTGGGAAGATCACTTATAACCTGAACCTTAGCTGCTGGTGGTGCAACATGTCCATCACCAATTACATACCCAAGGTACTGAACTTTAGCTTAACCAAACTCACACTTTGATAAATTAGCTACATGATTAGCCTGAACCAAACGCTCAAGAAATTTACTGACATGGCATAGGCGATCTTTCCAGTAGTAACTGAAGATTAATACATCATCAATATAAACAACACACCCTGCCAAACCCTCTGTTACAACATTCATGAGCTTCTGAAATGTGGCTGGTGCATTCTTCATACCATATGGCATTACAGAACATGCAAAAGTCTTTCCTAGTGTTACAAAACATGAGATCTCCCTAGCACGTTCAGTCATAGGTACTTGCCAGTATCCCTTTAACAAATCAAACTTACTTACGTACCTAGCCTTTCCGATCTTGTCTATGCAATCTTCCACGCAAGGGAGAGGGTAAGTGTCTGTTTTGGTTATCTGATTAACACGTCTGTAGTCAATGCAAAGCCGCTGTGACCCACCTGGCTTAGGGACTAGAGTGACAGGAGAACTCCACTCGCTCTGACAGGGCTCAATCATCTTGTGGTCCAACAGGTAGCCAAGCTCCTTCTAGATGAGAGGAACTTTCACTGGGTTCACACGGTAAGGAGGCAGTTTAATTGGCTTTGCGTCTCCAACATTGACATCATGCATCAACACAGTGGTTCTTCCTGGAGTGGCACGGAACACTTGCGGGTACTCCTGCAGTAATGCCGAAAACTCCTGCCTTTCCTCGGGAGCTAGATGAGAAAGCTTAGTCTGGAGGTCATTCATGATATCAGGATTCTTCCCCAAACTATCACTCAGGCTCATGCTGCATGGGAGAACTTCACTTGCAGACTCGGGTGGAACAGCTACAGTGCAGACTGGGTTATTTTCGTCCCGCCTGTGATATAACTTTAGCATGTTGATGTGACAAAGTTGCTTGTTCTTTCTACAATCTGGTATGGCGATGACATAGTTGACATCACTGAGTTTCTTCTCCACGAAATAAGGACCACTAAACTTGGCTTGAAGAGGTTGCCCATGCACTGGTAGCAGAATCAAAACCTGATCTCCTGGCTGAAAGTGGCATAACCTGGACTTCTTATCATACCAAGTCTTCATCTTCTCCTGAGCAGCTCCTAAATTCTCTCTCACCAGCTGTAAAGCAGTGGACAGCCGTTCTTTGAACTTCATCACATACTCCAGCAGGTTGACGTCATCTTCCTCCGACAGCCAGCATTCCTTGAGTAGCTTAAGGGGTCCTCTTACTTCATGGCCAAACAGTAGTTCAAAAGGTGAGAAGCCCAGTGATTCATTTGGAGATTCTCTTGCGGCAAATACAATGAATGGAAGACCTTTATCCCAGTCTTTCTGATGTTCCAAACAGTATTTCTTGAGCATCGATTTGAGTGTTTGATGATATCTCTCCAACGCTCCTTGGGTCTGGGGATGGTAAGCTGAAGACGTGATCTGGGTGATGCCCAACTCTTTCAGAGACTGCTTGAAAACATTTGACATGAAATTACTTCCTCGGTCTGACTGTACCTCCTTGGGCAGACCAAACTTTGTGAAGAACCCTAGCATTTCCTTAACCACGTTCTTTGCTGAGATATTTCTAAGTGGAATGGCTTCAGGATAACGAGTAGCCATATCAATCATGGTCAACACATAAGAAAATCCTGAAGAAGTCTTAGGAAGAGGGCCCACAATATCCACCAACACACGGGTGAATGGCTCCTCAAAAGGAGGAATGGGAACTAGAGGTGCAACCTTTTCGGTCTGATTACACTTCCCCACAACTTGACAGGTGTGACAAGACTTACAATACCAGGAAACATCCCTGAAGATACCTGGCCAGTAGAAGTGTTTCAAAATGCGTGCCACAGTCTTCCTCACTCCAAGGTGTCCTGCCAAACTGGAATCATGAGCCACTCTAATGATATCCTGCCTACAAACACGAGGGATGACAACTTGATGTACAACCTCCCATTCACAGTCGGCTGATGCTGTTGGGGGTCTCCACTTCCTCATAAGTACTCCTGACTTTATATAATAACAAGTAGAAGCACCAGCTGACTCTTCCTCACTGCAAGCAGAGTTAGCTAGACCTTTCAACTCAGGGTCAGCAACCTGCAACTCAACCAACTCTTGACGAGACAAATTATCAACACTACAGGGTACTGCCTCATCAGGTGAGTGGTCCAAATTAGCAAGAAAAGTGTCAGCTAGGATAACATCATCATCATCATTATCCTCTAAGTCACCAGTAACTTTAGACTTAGCCCTAGTGACAGCACATGCAGGGAACACATCAGGGACATCACAATCCTGGGCCGCAGCCACTGGCTCACTAGACAACTGAGGAGCTGGACACACTTGACTTCCACCAATATCATTTCCAAGTAAGAAAGTTACACCTGACATTGGGAGTGTCTCAACCAACCCAACCATAACGGAACCATTAACAAAACCAGACTCTAAATTCACTCTGCACAGAGGGACAGAGAAGTAATTATTCCCTACACCTTGTAAGATTACCGTTTCATCAGAGGAATTAACATTAGAGCCTAGAACATTGGTCAGCATAAGGGATTGGCAAGCACCTGTATCACGATATATTTTAACTGATTTCCTGTCATTACTGTCCAGAGGACTGACAAAACCATGAGACAGGAAATTAGCACATGAACTCTTGAGAGTGTCACCCACGTTACTGCTCAAAAGAGGAGCTCCATCATGAGAATTTAAGTTACCCCTCAAAGCAGGTTCAGTTAACTCAGTTAAAGAATTATGGGAACTCTCAAGGGTGAACACTAGACCAATTGACTGAATATTTAAAGACTCCTTTTTGTTCACATCACGCTGTCTCCTGAAACATTTCTCCGTAGTATGACCAAGCTTACTACAATAAGTACATTTACTTTTCTGAAATCTAGAGGTGGAGCTGGTATTTACTTCCTGAGAAACATCATCTTTATTCTCTTTCCTGTTACCTGTACTCTGAGTAGAGGCAACGTACTTACTCTCAGCTTTCCCTTTTTCTTTAGAATATCTCTTGTGAGTGAGGACATATTCATCAGC
Organism: Coenobita brevimanus; assembly: GCF_032717465.1. Lineage (NCBI taxonomy): Eukaryota > Metazoa > Arthropoda > Malacostraca > Decapoda > Coenobitidae > Coenobita > Coenobita brevimanus. The sequence goes on along the minus strand of NC_137021.1, from coordinate 39,665,566 downwards.
TAAAACTGCAGCATCAGACAAATTATCTATTCTTTTCTCATCAAGATATAGGCTTACATCTTTATTAATACACCTCTTGAAGTCCTCCAGCAAAATCATCTACTTAAATTTGTCAAAATCAGAATCCACATTCTTAGAATTTAACCACTGCTCTAACAGATCTTCTTTGATTTATGCATACTCAACATGGGATTGCTTATCTTGCTTATAAGTTGTCCTAAATTTTACTCTATAGGCTTCAGGAACAAGCTCATAGGCCTTAAGAATCAAGCTCTTAACTACATCATAATTATCAGATTGATCCTGAGGCAAAGATGCATAAGTTACTTGAGCTTTACCGGTGAGAACAGTTTGAAGGAGTACTGGCCAATACTTTTTGGGCCAATTAAAACCTGTAGCTACCCTCTCAAACAACTGAAAATACTTTGTTAAATCAGATTCATTAAAAGAGGTCAAGTTTAACATTTTTAGCCACATCAGAATCATCAGAGCTAGATGATCCAGTTCCACCTTGTTTCATGCGATACTCATGGTCTGCCTGAATCCTAGCAAGTTCAACTTGTACCTGAAACTCAGCCTCCTGAATACGAGCCTGAGACTCCGCCTCCTTAGCCTGAGACTCAGCCTCCTTAGCACGAGCCTGAAACTCAGCTTCCTTAACACGAGCCTCCTGCAGAGCTAGCTGTAACTTAGCTATTCCAATCTGCGTTTGCTCATTTGGAGGAGTTACATTAAACAAGCTTTTATTAATCATGCCAACAATTTGATCTTTAGAATGATGAGAGTGAACTGCAATTCCCAATTTTGAGCAACAAGCTTAAGTTCATTCTTTGTTCTGTTTTCTACATCACACACTGTTTGCACATTTGACAAAAAATCTTTGGCTTCATCAAGCGTAGTAATAGTAGACATCATGATTAAATCACAGTCACAAAATATCAAGCAATATCCTTATGATAATATCCTGAATATCCTGGCGAGGTCGCCAAATTTATGTTACGGAATAAAGATAATGTACACTTTAAGTGAGAATACTAAAAATCACTACTGTCCCGTAAAGTTCCAGGTTCAAAACAAAAGAGTTAGGTAAAATTACAAATTAAAGTTTAATGCTCAAACTAACAACAAAACATTCAGGACTCATAAGGATAATGTAATGGCAAAAAACAGGTATGGTTAACTGCAATAGCCTCTATTAACACGAAATTAGCAAGAGTAAATTTATCTAAGTCAGCCCTGATAAAATGAAATACCAGATAATACTCAGTGAATGCAAGATATATTATTACAGATACAAAATATTATTAATAAGGGCTGACACCCAAAACACATGAATCACAAAAACCTTACTAGGCCTAAGAATTAACACCTTACGCTACACAGTACAAGAAAAAATACAATAACAGTTATACTCAAATTACACAGCTGCTATATGGTTGGAGACTTTCTGAGCACTCACAATAATAACAACTGTACAGGGGAGGACAGAGATGTGAACAAAATGAGGAGTAGATCTAAGTGGCAATTAATGTAGAGACTGAGCTCATTATATAGGGGCCGGCAGAGCTTGATACAACTTGTAAGAAGGACGTGCAAATGAAGCCAGAGGGGACAAAGAGTTGACACTCCTGCTCTGAACAACAGAAAGAACGACTTACTCAACTATAAGGGAGGAGGGGGGGAGTGAGGTAGAACACGCTCGTGATCAAACATGCAGCATACTGTACGTTAGAATTACACAAAGGATGATGAAATCATAGGCTATGTAACAATATATATATATATATATATATATATATATGGAGCCTCTGTGGTACAGTGGTAGAGTGTGCATTTCCATTTATGGGAGAACAAGGGTTCGCGCCCCTCCACGGCAATAAACTTTGGGAGCGTTCTTCCGGCCACGTACTGCTTTGGAGGACATAAGGGGTGCTGTGGATCAATCAGTGTCGCGTACTATAAAGTATGCTTGCATCCAGTCAGCTTGCGCGTGCCGATTACACTTGGTTCGCAGACAACACGCACATCCAAAGCCACTCCAACACTACAATCACACTTACAAGCACTTCTAACCTTTACACAGAGTATTTACCAGACAGCCTAAGCCACTTGGTAGAGATACATAGGCTGTATCTATCCACTTCGGTCGGGATAGGCCAGTCCCGCAGTGGACACTCAAACGGCTGATATATATATATATATATATATATATATATATATATATATATATATATATATATATATATATATATATATATATATCACAGTACCTACGGCTTCACTAACGAGCTCTTACGAAACGACAGAAATCTTATTCGCTGACTGCATTAGTTTCTTTACAACCTATCATTGTGTTTCCAAAACTACTAACGCATTATCGAATGGATGTCACGTGTAAGTGACGGGGAAAAAAGAAAGAAAAACAAGAGAAAAGAACAAAAAAAGGGGGGGAAAGATGCACCAGAAAGTAGCTGTTGGAGCAAGTGAGAAAGAAGCCGCTACTGAGAAGTTCTGATTGAAGTTAATGTTTTCCTAAAATGTTTTATAAACTCTTAGGCTTCCATAACTCACTCTCATATTATCGATAAGGACCGTTGGAAACAGAATGCTGGAACTGTCCCTATCAATGGATGGTATTTTTTGTAACCATGCCATGATCGCGTTTTTCCTAGTTCACCATTAAATTCGAACCATCTGCAAGAGATTTTACTCACCTGAGAGAATCATGTAAACCCGAGTGATGATTTTTGTTTCCGTAGTGTGCAAAGTTCTTGACAATCAAATCAAACATTTTGACGACGGCCGGAAACATATCCGTAAAGTGGAACGGAAAAGAGGAGTTTCACTGCAGGTGGCAAGGGCAGAGTTTTGGACAGTATTTACATGGCTTTATCCTATCCTAAGCAGCTTCTAAACCAACTGAAGAAGAGGAGGTTGAAAGTTAGGTGGAACAAAGAGAAGGAAGAACTCAAGCGGAAAGAGAAAAGTCAAATGTGAAAAGTGTGTGTGGCGAGAAGAAAAGTTGCAAGCAAGTTCACCAAAGCTACTGAGAGAGAGAGAGAGAGAGAGAGAGAGAGAGAGAGAGAGAGAGACAGACAGACAGACAGAGAGAGAGAGAGAGACAGAGACAGACAGACAGACAGGGAGAGATTTTTAAAATGAGCAGAATACGAAGGAAAACAAAGGGAATGGAAGAGAAGGAAGAAGAAAAGATGGCTTAGATTTATGCCACTCGACGAGGCGAGAGTCATAAATGCAGACACTCTATTTCTGCTCAGTCCTAAACTCCCTTTGGAACAAATCCTTCAAAAGTCAGGTTACACCCAGGTCCCAAACTATATTACTGGGTGGAGGGCAGGGGAATAACAGTGTAAGTGTACCAGTCTGAAAAGCCCGATAATCAAACTCGGGGTCTCCCAACTGCAAGGTGAAAGTGCCAACCAATACACTACTGGTACTGTGCACTCAAGGACGAGGATGAAAAAGATTACAACTGGAGTAGGAGAAAGAGGAATAATAAAAGGATGAGGAAGGTGATGATGATTGATGATGATGATGATGATGATGATGATGATGATGATAATGATGATGATTGTGATGATGATGATGATGAGGAGGAGGAGGAGGAGGAAAGAAAATGAGGAAGATCTGAGGATTGGACAGGGATGGGTGGTGATTAGGAAGAGTCGAGTGAAACGTTTTTAAGTCTTGATGAGAGGAAACCTTGAGGAGAGGAAGGTAATTCCACCAGTCTGACGTTCCCGTTCTTCCTGCCGTTCAAGACGTTAAGTAAATAAGAGTAATACTAGCTTCTCTTGGGCTCGAATTCTCGCAGGGTAAGGAGGCTCCCTAACACCTCCTCCTATGCTATTTACATCTGGATGTGGCTGGTTAATATTCTTCTGTACATTACTTATGAAACGTATACGACTCTAAGGTGTAACTGAGAAAATTTAAAACTTAGGAAAAGGTGTTAGGGAGGTTTCTTAGCCAACGAGAAAACCGGCCTTGATCTTGCTGTTGACCCAGACATTGAAGTACTGTATACTTTCAGAGTATTCGCGCTATTAATCGCGAAGCACTTGTTGTTGCATGGCATACTCATATGGCTCCCTTCTCACCCCCACCATAAATACAGCTCATCGCACCACTTCTTTTTATCACCAAGCCCACCTTCTTACCCCCGAAGCTTTCGTTTTATTGGAATTATTTTTAAATTCTGTATATCTCCACCACCATCAAATTAGTAACCCATTGTTTCATCCTCGGAACGCAGGTTAATTTCTAGAAGATATTTTTAAATACCATATAATCTCCACTGCACTCAAACTACTGATCTTCCAAAACCGAATTTTCCTACCTCAGCCTCATCACGTATCAAATTATCAGCCCATCCTGGCGATTCGTGTGCTGATTTGCTGTCTGGCGGTTTCATGACGAGATGCATATATTTCATCCATCCATAATCCAATCCTACGTTGCCCCATGAGGAGCGCAGGAGCCCGGGGCCAGGCAGCCGGTCCCGCCAAGATGAGAGTGACCAACCTCACTCATCCTTGAATGGCATTACGTAAGCAATGAACCCCAACCATCCCTTGGATATAAACCTTCACCGGCTCAATCCGATTGGAGCACAATAATTACCTACTAAACCACCAGGCGCCAAAATTTGGTTATATGGTTACCACCCAGCGTAGTAAATAGTTTCCTGGTGTACAGGAAACCATTTGGCTTGTTACTCAGTGTAGAGTCACCCATAGGCAGAAGGAAGAGGAAAGAATGAAGGAATGAAAGACAGAAGAGGGAGTGTAAAGTCACCCATAACAGAAGGACGAGGAAAGAATGAAGGAAAGAAAGATAGAAGAAGATGGAAGGAAAGAAGGATGGAGGAGAGGACAGGGCAGACATCCGAGAGCAGCACTACATTGAGTGAGTGGATGGTGAGCGCCCCCACCTCATCTAACGTGGTCCAAAAACATATTTCATGAGGCTTATTCTGCTGCTACCAGGCAATGTTATTCGGCTTATGAGAGTCACCAGGAAGTGAGGGTTGAATGAAGGCTATATCCAACCACTCCACTCATAAGCTGTATCCTTAACAGAACAAAACTGATAAGAAGATAACAAAAATACTTATCAAATAATAATGCCGAGGCTAGTGGAGTTAAGGTGATAGTCCAGACATTTCTTTCTTCTTCGTCTTCTTGTTCTTTTTCTTTCTCCTCTTCACGATATAGCCAGTAGGTAAATGTTCAAATTGTAAAAAAAAAAAAAAAAGTTCGACTGATGTCACCATGTGCATAAAATCCAAAATGAAAGACTGACTAGGTGAGTGGATGAGGCTGAGGTAGACGGCAGGAAAATGAGAGAGAGACCGAGACTAAACTGGAGAGACAAGATGTGAGATTATGTAGGGGCAATTTTCCCGTTAGATGCGCTTCATATCACCTCCGGAAATGAGAGAGAGAGAGAGAGAGAGAGAGAGAGAGAGAGAGAGAGTGAATCGACAGCTCATATATCCTCTAACCCCCATATCGAGATTCAGTCCAATACGCACAAGGTAAAATATCGTCATACTTGTTTGTTAACCTTCCAGATCGACGGTGTACTTTGTCTTTTTTCATCCGGCTCTCAAACGATATTGTTTAACTACGAGTAAACTTTTTGAAATAGAGAGGGAAGTTAGATATATAGTAAGATACTTTAACCATTCCCCTGCTAAGTTGCTCACATAAGCGGAATATAATTGTCTGGTGGCAGAAAATATGAAACACTGACCTGAAGGAGCATTAACAGAGTTTAACGCTTGCGCTAACCAATTTGTCTAGGAGCCGAGTTATTGACTTTGCCCTGTGACCTTGACCTTCGACAGATTACTCTTCCGATCGTATTACTTCATTCTTCTCTAACGGTCAGCTCTTCCATCAACTTTGATCAGAAATGTTTGAACTGACTGTGCTCACATACCTCATGACTAATGATAACCCATCCACTAAAAACCAAATTAAAATTGTTTTCGTTACTTAGTCACACTTAGGCAACGGGTCGAACTTTGAACTGTCCTGTGACCTTGAACTCTGAGTGATGGTTGTCAAAACTGAACCCCTTTATTTTTGCCTGACCCTTAAACTCTCTACAAACTTTTGTCTAAATCAAATCAAAAGTTTGTCTCGACATTTTACCTTTCATAGTAATCCTAACCTTTGATTAACGACACTCTTGAATCATTTTATTTTTGCCTTATCCTCAACTCTTCTACAAAGTTGATGGTAAATTGGACAAAGTAAGTCTCAGTTTACCTTCTCCTTTGATCTTTGACCTCTTGCTCTCAAAAACATTAAGCCACCTCTTTTTGTTCGGTTATAACAGGATCAAAATAGATCGTTATTTTATTAACTCATACACATACAGTATATACAGGTGGAACTTTGACATGGCTCTGTAACCCTGACCTATGGCTGATTTTTTATTTAAAGAACTGAATCTCTTTTTTCTTTAATCTCAACCTTTCCCCCATTTTAACCTAAACTGGATAAAAACTGCTTGATTTGATTTTGCTAGGTCACACTTTGACCTAGCCCTGCGACCTTGACCTCTGACTTGCTTTTCTCAAAACCAATGTTTCAGCAGTGGCTGGTCCTTAACCCTTCCACTAACTTTGTTTAATATCAAATGAATTAAGCTTGTTATACCGTACGTGGAGCACATGGGAAGACACACACACACACATACACACACACACACAGCACTAAAAACATAACGCACGGGAGGAACACATTCTCCCTGTGAATGGATTAAGCCACTAATTACTAATTTCTACCAGCTGGGATCTAAATATCCATCCAACCTTGAAGTAATCCACAGGTTTATCCCAGCCATGAATGCTATCTAATATTCTCCATCCCGCTTCCCTTCCTCAAGAGTTACATGGTTAGATTAACACACCAGCTCTCTATGGACTGTATTAGCCCATCCCTGAAGTTGATACCGGAGAATTGATTATGTTGATTGTCCTTCTTTCAGTTTTAGGTTTTGCTGTTATTTTAAGTGATAACCAGTTTTATTCCAGTTTCCAACAGTAGGAGATTCACTTCATTACATGCAGAATGTATTTATATACTCGTCTCACACCATACACTTCTTGCACATGCCCCACCACAATGCTCTTTAACAACTGCCATTGCTCCTCCACACACTGCCATTTTCTTGGTCTTTCACTGCGTTCCACTCATCTTTCAGTTTCTCCTAATACTCTACCATTTTCTCTCTTTTATCCAACTCACTCACTTTCAGAACCTCCTTGCATGCACACCTAACTCTCCTAGCTCTCACCCACCTCATACCTACTATCAACTTTCCCTCCACCAGTTAGTGGTCAGACATACTGTACCTCCACCTTCCCCTCTCAAAACTCTCCCATTCAACAATCCTCCCCTTTCATTCCTGGACACAGCCACATAGGCCATCAACGCTCTATCAACAACCCTTCCACCCTTCTGTCTCATCCATGTATATTTATAAATATCTTCTCAAACAAAGTATTTCCAATCACCATCTCTCGCTCGACACACATCCCTATCATTCGTTCCCCACTTTCATTTCTTCCAAGCACACCATGTATACCATCTACACTTCAACTGCTACATTTCCCACTCTAGCATTCAGATCTCCCATCATTACCACATTCACATTCGCTCCAAAACTCTGCAGACACTCATCATCATTCCAGGAAGACTCCCTCTCTTCTGCATCCCTTTCACTACCAGACCCATTTACACTCACAACTCACGTCCAAATTTCGCTTTCAACCATATCAGTCTCGATGACACCTCTTCCATTCAATCACACACCGCTGCCTAACAATGCCACACCTTCTCTCTCCCTTCCTCTATCAACACTTGACATCCTTCCATTCACGCTTCCAAACTTAGACTCACCTTTCCTTATCATCTTTTTGCACACATAGTTAACACATCCAACTTTCTTCTCACAAACATTATCCCAATCTCCTCCTTTTTAGCCCCAATCGTACCACATTCACGCATATTCATGGACCCAATCTTCTGGGTACGGGGATAACTCAATCCCCCATCCCTTTCAATGTCCTGTCTCATTGTAGGAACTAATATAAACAGAGGAGGGAGTCCCTAGTCCCCTCACCGTGCCCCTTTTAGTTGCCTTTTACGACACGCAGGGAATACAGTAGCAGAATTCTTCCTAAAGCCCCTGTCACACACAAACGACTCAAGGGCCGACCGAGGTGCGACTCAAGGGCGTAACACATTTTTTCATCAATCGTCCCTTGATTCGCCAACAAAGCCCGAACTCTTTAGAGTACTCGTGAGCCGCTGGGACAACTTGTCGGGCCTCACGATTTTTTAATGCTCGAGTTAAAAAATCGTGGCTGCCTCACGATTTGCCAAAAGTCGACTCACAGTTGCGTCGTATTCGGGAGTGTTGTATGTCGGTTGTGATGCAGTCTTAATTCAATTGGATGCGTTGTGATGCGGTCGCTGCGTGTCGTGATGCTGTCACCAACAAAAAACCGTTAAGACTGCATGTCCTCATCAGCTGACTAGACACAGGAAAGGTCCATGGTGATGTGGTGGTCTAGGTGTGATGCCCCACCCCACACTGGATGTCATTGGTGGTCTAGGTGTGATGCCCAGCCCCATGGGTCGGTCGTGGGGGGGATGTGGGGGTGTTGTGGGGGTATTGGGGTGCATTCTCCAAACGCGTCACGCAGTCGTCTTGTTTTCATGAGCGGTCGTGTCACGGTCATGGCTGACAAAAATTCGTTTAACCTCAAATTTGAAGACTCGTAGCTCTGTTGCTTTGCCGTCGCCTCGTGGTCTCCTTGTGATCTTGTCGCGTTCTTGAGGACGTAACGACCGGTCGTGCGGCTGTCCTGACGCGGTCGTTAGGCAGTCATGAGCAGAGCAGATTCGGGGCCAGTCGGGAGGCGTGGGAGCCAAATAGGACACGACCTTGAGTCTCGCCGCGGTCGGCCCTTGAGTCGCGTATGTGTGACATGGGCTTGACACAACCTGGCCGCAGAGTGGTAGTACCACCCTATAGTGCAGCCAGATTGCCCCCTCTCCCGCTATTACAGTACCTACGGCTTCGCAAACGAGTTTTTACGAAACGAGAGTATTCTTTTAGGCTGACTGCATTACTTTCTTTACAACCTCTCATTCGGTTTCTAGAAATACTACCACCTTATGGACGTGAATTCACATTGAGGTGACGGCCAAAAAAAAAAAAAAGACGAAAGGTAAAGAAAAGAAAAGAACCACAAAGCGGAAAAAATACACCGGAAAATCTGAGGTATTGGAACAAGTGAGAGGGAGGCATTTGCTGATTTCTGTCTGAAGTTAATGTTTTCTTTAGATATTTTAAAAACTCTCAGGCTCCCGTAACTTACTCTCATATTATTGATAAGGAGTGTTGGAAACAGAATGTTAGAACTCTCTCGATCATAAGATGTTATTGGTGACAACCAAGTCATGATTGCGTTCTTTCTAGTACACAATTAAATATCAACCAACAGCAACAGATTGCACTGAGCTCAAAGAGCCATAAAAACGTGAGTGATGATTTCTTTTCTTTTCTTTTCTTTTCTTTCTTTTCTTTTTTTCTTTTTTTTTTTTTTTGTACGTAAGCTGCGAAGTTCTTGACAATCAAATTAAACATTCTGACGATGGCAGCAAACAATCCGTAAAGTGGAACGAGAAAGAGGAGTGTCACTGCATCTGGTAAGTGCAGAGTTATGGACAGTATTTACTGCTCTTTATCCTGTCCTAAGCAGCTTCTAAGCCATCTGAGGGAGAGGATGTTGAAAGTTAGGAGGAACAAAGAGAAGGGAGAACTCAAGCGAAAAGGGTAAAGTTAAATGTGAAAAGTGTGTGTAGCGAAGAGAAAAGTTGCAAGCAAGTTCCCCGTGAAAGCTACTGAGAAAGAGAGAGAGAGAGAGAGAGAGAGAGAGAGAGAGAGAGAGAGAGAGAGAGAGAGATTCAAAATGAGTGCGGAGGAAAAAAAAAAGAAAAGAGAAAAGAAGAGAAGGAAGAAGAAAAGATGTCTTATAATTATGCCTCTTGTCTTGGTGAGGTTCATAAAAGCAGGTAATCTATTTCTGCGCAGTCCTAATCTTCCCTTAGAACAAATCCCTCAATAGTCAGTTTACTCCCAGGTCCCCAGCTATACTACTGGGTGGAGGGCAGGGGAATAACAGCGGGAGTGTACAGTACCTGTCTATCCGGCCCGATTATCAAACTCTGGGTCTTCCGTCTGCAACTTGAAAATGCTTACCATTACACTGCTGGTACACTCAAGGACGAAGATGAAGAAGATTACAACTGCAAAAGGAGGGAGAGGTATAGGGACAGGAGGAGTGAGATGATGATTATGAGGAGGTGGAGGAGGATTTGGAGGAATTAAAATGAGGAAGAACTGAAGATTGGACAGGGATGAGTGATTAGGGAGACTAGAGCGAAATGGTGTTAAGTCTTGATGAGAGGGAACCTTGAGGAAATGAAGTTAATTCCACCAGTCAGATGACACCGTTCTCCCTGACCTGCAAGACGCCAAGTAAATAAGAGTAATGTTAGCTTGCCTTGGGCTCTGATTCTCGCAGGGTAAGAAGGCTTCCGAACACTTCCTATGGTACTACTGTATCTATTTTTGGATATGGCTGGTTAATATTCTTTTCTACATAATTTATGCAATCTATACGACTCTGAGGTGAAATAAACAAAATAAATCACTTAGGAAATGGTGTTGGGGAGCTTCATCATCCAACGAGAAAACCGGCCTTGATCTTTTTGTTGACCCAAATTTTGAAATAAACCTTCAGTGTATTCGAACTATTAATCACAAAGCACTTGCTTTCGCATGGTATACTCTTATGGCTCCCTTCTCACCCCCACCATAAATACAGCTCATCTCACCACTTCCTTTTCGACCATGCCTACTTTCTTACCCCTGAAGCCTTCATTTTATGGGAATTGTTTTTAAATTACTTATATCTCCACTGCCATCAGACTAGTAACCCATTACCTCATTTTCAGCACGCAAGTTCATTTCTAGAAGATAACTTTAAATAACGTATATATACCTCCACTGCACTCAAACTGCTAATCTTCTATCTACCTATCTATCTATAGCCCGACGCCCTAATCCCGCAAAGGGTGGCCGCAGATAAAACGCCTCCAAGTCGCTCTGTCACCCACCATTTGACTGCCCTCCCTCCAACTTACTCCCCCGTCCCTCATATACCTCTCAACTCCATCCCTCCACCTCATCCTCGGTCTCTCCCTCCCTCTCCCTCCCTCCAATTCCACCTACATACACCCTCTTAGTCTTTTATTCTCCATTCTTTCCACATGTCCAAACCACCTCCGTGTATTTCTCCTAAATTTCTCAATCACATCCACATCTAATCACACCCACATCAATCACATCTACAGCTAATATTACAACACCCAATTTCAATGGATATATTTTCCTACCTCAGCCCCACCACCAACAAAATTATCAGCCCATCCCGCCGATTCGTGTGCTGACTACATGCTGTCTTTCGGTTTCATGACGATATGCATATAACGTGGTCCAAAAGCGGATTTCATGAGGCTTATTCTTGCTGCTACCAGACTATCAAAAATTCTTCGACTATCTTACTTCTGTTATGGAACACATTCTATCCATTTCTCCTTTCTCTGAAATCTCCATTCTAGGAGATTTCAATGTTCAACACCACCTTTGGCTCTCCTCTCCTTTCACTGATCCACCTGGTGAACAAGCCTTCATCTTTTCTATCCTTAATGACCTAGAGCAGCTTGTACAGCACCCTACCTGTATCCCTGACCGCCTTGGAACACATACTTGACCTCTTCCTTACAACTAATCCCTCAGCTTACACTGTTACTCTTTCTCCGTTGTGCTCCTCCGATCATAACCTTGTTACTTTAACCTGTCCTATTGCTCCGGTACAACCTGTGGACCCTCCAAAGAAACGTCGTCTGTGGCACTTTGGAGCTGTGGATTGGGAGGCCTTCAGGCAGTACTTCTTTGATTTTCCCTGGAATGATTACTGCTTCCGTGGCCGGGAGCCATCTGAGGGTGCCTTGTGCATTGCGGAGGTTAATCTCTCGGGCATGGAAACATACATTCCTTTCTCATATCCTCTGACTAATGCTAGAAAGTCTTGGTTTAATCATGCTTGTTCTAATGCTGTCCGCAACAAGGAGAGGGCCTATAAAAGGTACCGGAGCCAACCCACCACCGAATCACATGTTTTTTATGTTTTTGTCCGGAATCGTGCTAAGTCTGTTCGTTGCTTTGCAAAAAATAATTTCTTCTGTTCTAAATGCTCTCAACTCTTCAACTAGAATTCTTCCCGCTCCATCTGGCACCTTGCCAGAAACCTTTCTAACAACTTTACCTCATCATCCTTCCCTTCTCTTTTCTACTCTGATGGCTCTGTAGCTATTTCTTCTACTGATAAAGCAGATCTCTTCGCTCAGACTTTCTCCTCCAATTCCACCTTAGACGATTCCGGTGCTGTTCCTTCCTCACTACCCCCCTCTGACTTTCTCATGGCTGACATTAAAATTTCTTCAGCTGATGTATTTTCTGTCATCACTGGCCTCAATACTAACAAAGCATATGGGCCTGATGGGGTCTTTCCTGTTGAACTCAAGAACTGTGCTTCTGTGCATGCACCCTGCCTAGGTAAACTCTTACGTCTTTGCCTTGCTACTTGTACCTTTCCTTCTTGCTGGAAATTTGCTCTCTCTCTCTCTCTCTCTGTATATATATATATATATATATATATATATATATATATATATATATATATATATATATATATATATATATATATATATGTCCATCACAGTACCTAAAGAGTTCTTACGATACAACAGTAATCTTATTCGCTGACTGCATTACTTTCTTTACAACCTCTCATTGTGTTTCCAAAACTACTAACGCATTATTGAACTGATGTCACATGTAACTGACAGGGAAAAAAACAGAAGACGAAAGAAAAGGAAAAGAACCGAAAAGGGGGAAAAATGCACCGGAAAGTCGGAGGTGTAGGAGCATGTGAGAGGGAAGCAGCTGCTGAGAAGTTCTGTCTGAAGTTAATGTTTTCCTAAAATATTATATAAGCTGTCAGGGTCCCGTAACTCACTCGATAAGAACTTTTGGAATCGAAATGGTAGAACCGTCCCGCTCATACGATGTTATCTGAAGCAACCCTGTCATGGTCGCGACTTTTCTAGTACACAATTGAATTCCAACCAACGGTAAGAGATTTTACTCAGCTGGGAGAGTCATGAAAACCCGAATGATCATTTTGTTTGCGCAAGCTGCCAAGTTCTTGACAAGCTAATCAAACACTTTGACGACGGCCGGAAGCACAATATCCGTAAAGTGGAACGAAAAAGACTAGTTTCACTGCTGGCGGCAAGGGCAGAGTGATGGACAGTATTTACGGTGCTGTATCCTGTTCTAAGCAGCTTCTAAACCGACTGAGGGAGAGGAGGTTGAAAGTTAGGTATAACAAAGAGAAAGGAGAACTCAGTCGAAAAGGATAAAGATATATGTGAAAAGTGTGTGTAAGGAGAAGAAAAGTTGCAAGTTCACCGTGAAAGCTACTGAGAGAGAGAGAGAGAGAGAGAGAGAGAGAGAGAGAGAGAGAGAGAGAGAGAGAGAGAGAGAGAGAGAGAGAGAGAGAGAGAGAGAGAGAGAGAGAGAGAGAGATTCAAAATAAGTAGAGTCTATCTATCTATCTCTATCTATAGCCCGACGCCCTAATCCCGCAAAGGGTGGCCGCAGACAAAACGCCTCCAAGTCACTCTGTCACCCACCATTTGACTCCCCTCCCCCCAACTCACCCCCCCCCCTCCCTCATATACCTCTCAACTCCATCCCTCCACCTCATCCTCGGTCTACCCCCTCCCTCTCCCCCCCTCCACCTCACCTACATACACCCTCTTAGTCAGTCTTTCATTCTCCATCCTCTCCACATCTCCAAACCACCTCAGTGTATTTCTCCTAATCTTTTCAACCACATCCACATCTACCCCACAACGTTCCTTCACTTCTTCATTCGTCAACCTGTCCCTCCACGTCACTCCACATGCTCCTCTCAAGTAACTCATTTCCACTGCTCTCACTCTTGACTTGTTCCCCTCTTGCAAGGTCCACGCCTCGCTTCCATACGTCAGGGTAGGGATCACAATACCATCATGCAGTGACTTCTTAACTTCCATACTCACCTCCCTATTTCTCATCACTGCTTTCAGTGTGCCAACAACCTTCCTTCCCTGCTGTACCCTTTCACGTACTTCATCCCCCAAAGTTCCATCCTTACTCATCACACTACCCAAGTACTTGAATGCACTCACATTCTCCATATCCTCACCATCCAACCTCACTGCACACTCTGTGACTTCATTCCTCTCAAACACCATAACTTTACTTTTGTTTACATTAACTTTCAGCTTCCTCCTCCTACACACTGTCCCAAATTCATTCACCAAACCTTGCAACTCCCATTCATCTTCACTCAACAATACTGTATCATCAGCAAACAGCAACACCGGAAGCTTCCAAATCTCACCCTCATTCATTAGGGCCACCCCCACATCCACTGCCCTACCTTGTACCTCCTTTACAACCCCATCCATATATATATTAAACAGCCATGGAGACATTACACACCCCTGTTTCAGTCCCACATTGAGATCAAAGAACTCACTCAGCTCACCATCCACTCGCACCGTAGCCCTAGCTCCCTCGTACATACTCTTCACAGCACTCAACAATTTCCCCTTCACTCCATATATTCTTAATACCTTCCACATACCTTTCCTATCTATTCTGTCATAAGCTTTCTCCAAGTCCATGAAGGCAGCGTACACTTTCCTTCCCTTCTCTAGATACTTCTCCACTAAACATCTTAGAACAAATATCTGATCTACACACCCTTTTCCCTTCCTAAATCCCCCTTGTTCTTCTCCAACTAGCTCCTCTGTCATATGCCTAACCCTATCAATGAGTATTCTACCATATATTTTACCAGTCACACTAAGAAGGCAAATACCCCTATGGTTACCACATACTTCTCTCTCTCCTTTTCCTTTGTACAGAGGAACAATTATACCTGATTTCCAGTCCTCTGGAACCCTTCCCTCTTCCCAAGCCAATCTACACAACTTCCATATCCACTCCACAACCATCTCACCCCCATACCTAAGCATTTCACCACACACTCCATCAATTCCTGGGGCCTTTCCCAGCTTAATCTTCTTCATCGCTTCCACTACTTCCGACCTACTGATCTCTTCCTCCCTCCTCTCATCTCTTCTTCTCCCAGCCATTCCCCAACCACTTATACTCACACTGCTCTCACTCTCTACATTCAACAAATCCTCAAAGTGCTCCTTCCATAAGTAGAGTGCAGAGAAAAAAAAGGAGAAAGGAAGACAAGGAAAAGAAAAGATGGCCTAGATTTATGCCTCTCGACTGGGCGAAGATCATAAAAGCAGATAATCTTAATGCTCAGTCCAACTCTTCCCTTAGAACAATGGCCTTCATATTCAGTTTATTCCCAGGTCCCCAGCTATACTACTGGGTGGAGGGCAGGAGAATAACACTGTGAGTGGGTATACCTGTCTAACCGGCCCGATAACCAAACTCTGGATCTTCCATCTGTAAGGTGAAAGTGCTAACCAATACACTGCTGGTACACTCAAGGACGAGGATGAAGAAGGTTACAACTGGAGAAGGAGGAAGAGGTGTATCAAAAGGAAAAGGGAGATGATGATGATGATGATGGTGATGATAAGGAGGAGGAGGAAAGAAAATGAGGAAGAACTGAGACTTGGATAGGGATGAGTGGTGATTATGGAGAGTAGAGTGAAATGGTGTTAAGTCTTGATGAGAGTGAACCTTGAGGAAATGAAGTTAATTCTACCAGTCTGATGACACCGTTCTCTCTGCCCTGCAAGACCACGTAAGTAGGAGTCATGCTAGCTTGTCTTGGGCTCGGATTCTTGCAAGGTAAGGAGGCTCCACAACACCTCTTCCTCTCCTATTTGTTTCAGAATATGGCTGGTTAATATTCTTTTCTACGTTACTTTTGCAATGTATACGGCTCTAAGGTGTAATAAACAAATTATATTACTTATGAAAAAATGTTAGGAAGCTTCCTCAGCCAACGAGAATACCCAGCTTGACCTTGTTGTTGACCCAGAGTATGAAACAAACCTTCAAGTATTTGCGCTGTTAATCGCAAAGTACTTGTTCTCGCGTGGTATACTCTTTTGGCTCCCTTCTCATCCTCACCATAAATACAGCTCATCTCACCACTTCTTTTTTCACTATGCCTCCTTTCTTGCCCCCTAAGCTTTCATTTTATTGGAATTATTTTTAAACTATGTGTATCTTCACTATCATCGAACTAGTAACCCTTTTTCCCATCCGCGGCACGCAGGTTCATTTCTAGAAGATAATTTTAAGGTCCGTATATCTCCACTTCACTCAAACTGCTAATCTAACAATACCCAAATTCAAAGGATGTTTTCCTACCTCAGCCAAACCACCAACCAAATTATCAGCCCATCCTGACGATTCGTGTGCTGACTACGTGCTGTCTGACAGTTTCATGACGAGAAGCATATAAAGTGATCCAAAAACGTATTTGATGAGGCTTATTCTGCTGCTACCAGGGTATTTTATTTAGCTTATGAGAGTCATCAGGAAGTGAGGGTTGAATGATGGCTATGTCAAACCTTTCCAGTCGTAAACCGTAACCTTAGCAGAATAAAATGATAAGGAGATAGCAAAAATATTTACTAAATAATCATGATGACGGCCGGGGCTAGTCGAGTTAAAGTGAAAATCAAGCCATTTTTTCTTGTTCTTCGTCTTCTTGTTATTGTCCTTTTCCTTTTTTTTTTCTCTTCATCATGCTACAGCCTTACGGTTTTATTCAGTTCTGGCAAATTCGAGTAGGTAAATGTTCAGATTGTAAAAAAAAAAATCCATTGATGTCACAATGTGGAGAGGATACAGAATGAAAGGCTGACTAGGAAAATGGATGTGACTGAGGTAGATGGGAGGAGAATGAAAGAGACCGAGACTAAACTGGAGAGACAAGATGTGAGATTATGTAGGGGCTATTTTCTCCTTGGATGCCCTTCATATCACCTCTGAAAACGAGAGAGAGAGAGAGAGAGAGAGAGAGAGAGAGAGAGAGAGAGAGATTGAATCGACAGTTCATGATATATCCTCTAAAAGGTAAAAATATCGTTATACTTGTCTATTAACCTTTTCAGATTTACGGTGTACTTTGTTTTTCTTTTTTCCTCCGACTCTCAAATGATTTTTTTTTTTTTTAGCTACGAGTAAACTTTTTGAAACTGGAGGAAGGAAGTTAGATATAGGACACAATAACCACTCCCCTGCGAAGATGCTCTCGTAAGTGAAGTATATCGTCTATCTGAGGAAAATATTATCAAGAAGCGGTGCCAAGGCACAGCAAACCCGTCCCCGGTAGGCATTTTAGCGCTGACATATAAACGCAACAGGATATCTAGTCAAAGATGTCGCATATCAAATATGGAGTATATCAGGTGAAAACTAACGATTTTATGCCCATCTGAAATTTTAGGCCCGACCCACCTGACATTTATCCCCCTGCCGCTAACTAGGGGATGAACCCCCTGATGTAATGAGGCATGTTAATGGATGCAGATATGAAGGTTGTGCCTTTAGGTTTTAGTTTCATGTCGATATGGCAAATCTGAAAGGAGTTATGGCGTGTGTGTTTTTCTTTTTACATCTTTCGGGCATACTACCTAGGCCTTCGCCAGATTAGCTCCAAAATTTAATCAGGTGATCAGAAAGTCACAACCCATCATCCCTGAAATTTTAGTCAAAATCGCACCAGTAGTTGTCGCTAAAGTTGTTAACACACAGACATACAAACAAATCGAGTAAAAACAATACCTGCTCTCAAACCCCTCCGAATTGGAGACTGGTAATAAGGACATGGAGGGGAATGAACAGTTCATCACTTGCGCTCACCAGCTAGTGTAGGTGAAGAGTATTTGACTTTGTAATGTGACCTTCACCTCTGACAGATTACTCTCGCAATCCAATTACTTCATTCCCGTCTAACAGTTACTCTTCCGTCACCTTTCATGAGAAATGTTTGAATTAACTTTGCTCAAAAACCTCATGACTAATGATCAACTCATCCACTAAAAGTCAGATGAAAATCTTCGTTACTTATTTACACATAGGCAACGGGTCGAACTTTGAACTGTTCTGTGACCTTGACCTTTAAGTGATCATTATCAAAATTGAGCATCGTTATCAATGCCTTGCCCTTTAAATCTCCACCAACATTGGTCAAAATCATATCAAAACTTTTTGAACAGACCTTGCCTCCGCCATTCACCTTTCATTGTGATCCTAAACTTTGATCAGTCTCAAACTTGAATAATTTTATTCATGTCTTATCGTCAACTCTTACATAAAGTACAGTGTAAATTGGACAAAAGAAGTCCTAGTTTACCTTGCCCTGTGACCTTTGACCTCTTGCTCTCAAAAACACTAAGCCCAGTCTTTTGGCTGGGTAATAAGGGGGTCGAAATAGATCAAGTTATTTTAGTAACTCATGCACTTATACACAGGTGGAACTTTGACCTGCCTCTATGACCCTAAACTTTGACTGATTTTTTGTTTAAAGAACTGAATCGCTTTATTCTTTACCTTCAACCTTTCTCCCATTATAATCTGAACTGGACAAAAACTGTTTAATTTGATTTTGCTAGGTCAAGCTTTCACCTAGCCCTGCGATCTTGACCTCTGACATGCTATTCTCAAAAGCGAAAAGTTTCATCAGTAACTGGCCCTTAACCTTTTCACTATCTCTGTTTCATATCGAGTGAATTCTGTTTGTCACACCGTACTGCTAGCACACGGTAAGACAGACACACAGACAGACACACAGACAGAGTGACAGTCTCTCTCTCTCTCTCTCTCTCTCTTCTCACACACACACACACACACACACACACACACACACACACACACACACACACACACACACACACACGCTAAAACTCTCTCTCTCTCTCTCTCTCTCTCATATCTGTCTGTCTGTCTGTCTGTCTGTCTGTCTCTCTCTCTCTCTCTCTCTCTCTCTCTCTCTCTCTCTCTCTCTCTCTCTCTCTATATATATATATATATATATATATATATATATATATATATATATATATATATATATATATATATATATTGTGGTAGGTGGGGGCGCTCACCATCCACTCACTCTATATAGTGCAGCTGTCGGGTGTCTGCCCTTTCTTTCCTCCATCCTTTTTCCTTCCATCCTCTTCTGTCTGTCTTTTCTTCATTCTTTCCTCGTCCTTCTGCCTATGGGTGACTCCTTCTTCTGTCTTTCTTTCCTTCATTCTTTCCTCTTCCTTCTGCTTGTGGGTGACTCTACATTGAGTGACAAGCCAAATGGTTTCCTGTACACCAGGAAACCATTTACTACGGTACGCTGTGTGGTAACCATATAACCAAATTATGGCATCTGGTGGTTTAGTGGGTAATTACTGCGCTCCAATCGGATTGAGCCTGTGAAGGTTTATATCCAAGGGTTGGTTGGGGTTGATTGCTCACGTAATGCCACTCAGGGATGAGTGAGGCTTGTCTTTCTCATCTTAAATGTCGGGACCAACTGCCTAGCCCCGGACTCCTACGCTTCTCATGGGGCAACGTAGGATTGGATGATGGATGGATGGATGGAATATCTATCTATCTATCTATCTATCTATCTATCTATATATATATATATATATATATATATATATATATACCGGTATATTCACAAAGCACATCACAGTACCTACAGCTTCGCCAACTAGCTCTTACGAAACGACAGTATCGCTGACTATATTACTTTCTTTACAAACTGTCATTGTGTTTTCAAAACTACTAACGCATTATGGAACTGATGGTACATGTAAGTGATGGGAAAAAAATACGACAGAACAAGATAAGACTTGAACCAAAAATGGGAAAAAATGCCCCGGAAAGTCAGAGGTGTAGGAGCAAGTAAGAGGGAAGCTGCTGCTGAGATTTTATGTTCGAAGATAATGTTTTCCTAAAATATTTTATAAACTTTCAGGCTTCCGCAACTCACTCTCATATTATCGATAAGGAGTGTTGGAAAGAGAGTGCTAGAACTGTCTCGATCAAAGGATGTTCCTTTTAGTAACCCCCGTCATGACCGCGTCTTTTCTAGTACACAATTACTGTAAATTCGAACTAACTGCAAGAGGTTTTACTTAGTTGAGAGTCATATAAACCCGAGTGATGATTTTTGTTTGCGTAAACTGCCAAGTTCTTGACAATCAACTCAATCATTTTTAAGACGGCCGGAAACATTGATTCCGTAAAGTGTCTGATGATAAGCAAGAAGTGGAAGGAGAATATAAGAGAGTATGGAACAGTGGGTGCAAGGATTGTATGGGTGAGGATGAAAGTAGGTATACAAGCATGGGCGATTGTATGTGTGTATGCTCCAACAGAGGATCGAGTGGCAAGAGTGAAAGATGAGTTTTGGGCAAAAGTAGAAGCATGTATGGACAAGTTTGAGAGGAGCGAGAGAGTGCTGTTGATTGGAGACATGAATGGCAAAGTCGGGAATGTACGAGTGGATGGAGTGGTTGGTCAGTGGGTTGTGCCAGCGGAAGTAGATGGGAATGGTAGTGCTTTGGTGGACATCTGTGCTGGTAAGGGGTTGGCAATAGCCAACACCTACTTTCGTCATAAGATGATCCACCGGTATACATGGAGAGTAATAAGGAGGATGGATGGTGAACTTGTTGAACGAAAGGCAATGATAGACTACGTGTGTGTGGATGAGCGAATGAGAAGACAAGTGTTGGATGTAAGGGTGTGGAGAGGGTGGGGGAATGGAGTCTCGGACCATCACTTAGTGATGGCCAAGATAGAGCTGCAAAGAAAGTGGTTGAGGAGGCGAAGGGGAAGACAGGAGGAAGCAGCTCCTGTGAGAAGAGTGGAGAAATTGCAAGATAGTGAGAAGAGGACAGAGTATAAGAGCATAGTGGAAGAAAGATTGGAAAGGTATGAGCTAGAGCAGATGGAAGGGGTGGAAGACGTATGTAAGATATTCACGGAAGAGATAAGCGCAGCGTGTGAGGTGGTTTGTGGAGTGAGGAGGAGATGCAAGGGTGTGCAAGGGACAGCATGGTGGAATGATGAGGTGAAACGAGCTGTGGAACAAAAGAAGAAGGCATATGGTGAATGGTTGGCGAGTAGAGGTAGGGAGAAGATGAGAGAGAGAAGAGAGAGGTATATGTGAGCAGGAGAAGGGAGGTTAAGAGACTGGTGAAGGAGAGTAAGAAGAAAGTGGATGAAGAGTTTGGGAGGAATCTGAGTGTGAAATGGAGGGAGAGTAAGAAATTGTTTTGGAAGGAGGTAAAGAAAGTAAGGCAGTGTGAAAGGGGAAATAGTAGGGGAGTGAAAGATAGGAATAATAGATTGTTGGTGGAGAAGAGAGAGAAATTGAGGAGATGGAAGGAGCACTTTGAGGATTTGTTGAAGGTAGAGAGTGAGAGCAGTGTGAGTATAAGTGGTTGGGGAATGGCTGGGAGAAGAAGAGATGAGAGGAGGGAGGAAGAGATCAGTAGGTCGGAAGTAGTGGAAGCGATTAAGAAGATTAAGCTGGGAAAGGCCCCAGGAATTGATGGAGTGTGTGGTGAAATGCTTAGATATGGGGGTGAGATTGTTGTGGAGTGGATATGGAAGTTGTGTAGATTGGCTTGGGAAGAGGGAAGGGTTCCAGAGGACTGGAAATCAGGTATAATTGTTCCTCTGTACAAAGGAAAAGGAGAGAGAGAGAAGTATGTGGTAACCATAGGGGTATTTGCCTTCTTAGTGTGACTGGTAAAATATATGGTAGAATACTCATTGATAGGGTTAGGCATATGACAGAGGAGCTAGTTGGAGAAGAACAAGGGGGATTTAGGAAGGGAAAAGGGTGTGTAGATCAGATATTTGTTCTAAGATGTTTAGTGGAGAAGTATCTAGAGAAGGGAAGGAAAGTGTACGCTGCCTTCATGGACTTGGAGAAAGCTTATGACAGAATAGATAGGAAAGGTATGTGGAAGGTATTAAGAATATATGGAGTGGAGGGGAAATTGTTGAGTGCTGTGAAGAGTATGTACGAGGGAGCTAGGGCTACGGTGCGAGTGGATGGAGAGCTGAGTGAGTTCTTTGATCTCAATGTGGGACTGAAACAGGGGTGTGTAATGTCTCCATGGCTGTTTAATATATATATGGATGGGGTCGTAAAGGAGGTACAAGGTAGGGCAGTGGATGTCGGGGTGGCCCTAATGAATGAGGGTGAGATTTGGAAGCTTCCGGTGTTGCTGTTTGCTGATGATACAGTATTGTTGAGTGAAGATGAATGGGAGTTGCAAGGTTTGGTGAATGAATTTGGGACAGTGTGTAGGAGGAGGAAGCTGAAAGTTAATGTAAACAAAAGTAAAGTTATGGTGTTTGAGAGGAATGAAGTCACAGAGTGTGCAGTGAGGTTGGATGGTGAGGATATGGAGAATGTGAGTGCATTCAAGTACTTGGGTAGTGTGATGAGTAAGGATGGAACTTTGGGGGATGAAGTACGTGAAAGGGTACAGCAGGGAAGGAAGGTTGTTGGCACACTGAAAGCAGTGATGAGAAATAGGGAGGTGAGTATGGAAGTTAAGAAGTCACTGCATGATGGTATTGTGATCCCTACCCTGACGTATGGAAGCGAGGCGTGGACCTTGCAAGAGGGGAACAAGTCAAGAGTGAGAGCAGTGGAAATGAGTTACTTGAGAGGAGCATGTGGAGTGACATGGAGGGACAGGTTGACGAATGAAGAAGTGAAGGAACGTTGTGGGGTAGATGTGGATGTGGTTGAAAAGATTAGGAGAAATACACTGAGGTGGTTTGGACATGTGGAGAGGATGGAGAATGAAAGACTGACTAAGAGGGTGTATGTAGGTGAGGTGGAGGGAGGGAGAGGGAGGGGTAGACCGAGGATGAGGTGGAGGGATGGAGTTGAGAGGTATATGAGGGAGGGGGGGGTGAGTTGGGGGGAGGGGAGTCAAATGGTGGGTGACAGAGTGACTTGGAGGCGTTTTGTCTGCGGCCACCCTTTGCGGGATTAGGGCGTCGGGCTATAGATAGATAGATAGAATAGAAACGGAAAAGACGAGTGTCACTGTAGGCGGCAACGACAGTGTTATGGACAGTACTTACTGTGCTTTTATCCTGTCCTAAGCAGTGTATCAACCAGCTGAGGGAGAGGAGGTTGAAAGTTAGGCGGAACAAAGAGAAGGGAGAACTCGAGCGAAAATGGTAAAGTTAAATGTGAAAAGTATGTCTAGCGAGGAGAAAAATTGCAAGCTAGTTCACCGTGAAAGCTACTGAGAGAGAGAGAGAGAGAGAGAGAGAGAGAGAGAGGTTCAAAATGAGCAGAGTGCGGAGGGAAAAAAAAAAAAAAAGAGAATGGAAGAGATGGAAGAAGAAAAGATGGCTTAGATTTATGCCTTTCCACTGGGCGAGGGTCATAAACGCAGATAATCTATTAATGTTCAGTCCTAATCTCTCCCTAGAACAAATCCCTTAACAGTCAGTTTACTCCCAGATCCCCAGCTACACTACTGGGTGGAGGGCAGGGGAATAACAGTGGGAGTGTACCTGTCTAACCGGCTCGATAATCAAACTCTGGGTCTTCCATCTGCAAGGTGAAAGTGCTAACCAATACACTACTGGTTCACTCAAGGACGAGGATGAAGAAGATTACAGCTGGAGAAGGAGGAAGAGGTGTATCAACAGGAAGAGGGATATCATGATGAGGATGAGGAGAAGGAGGAGGAGGAATGAAACTGAGGAAAAACTGAGGATTAGACAGGGATGGGTGGTGATTAGGGAGAGTAGAGTGAGATGGTGTTAAGTCTTGATGAGATGGAACCTTGAGGAGATGAAGTTAATTCCACCAGTAAGATGACACCGTTCTCTCTGTCCTGCAAGACGCCAGGTGTATAAGTACAATGCTACTTTGTCTTGGGCTTTGATTCTCGCAGGGTAAGGAGGCTCCATAACACCTCTTCCTATGCTATTTATTTCTGGATATAGTTGGTTAATATTCTTTTGTACATTATAAACAATATATATCACTTAGGAAAAGGTGTTATGGGGCTTCCTCAGTCAACGAGAAAACCGGTCTTGGTCATGTTGCTGAAACAAATTTTGTAATAAACCTTCGGAGTGTTCGAGCTATTAATCACAAAGCACTTGTTTTCGCGTGATATACTCTTTTGCCTCACTTCTCACCCCCACCAGAAATACAGCTCATCTCACCACTTCTTTTTCCACCATGCCCACTTTTGTACCCCCTAAACTTTCATGTTACGGGTATCATTTCCAAATTCCGTATATCTCCACCACCATCAAATGAATAGCCCACTGTCTCATCCTCGAAAATCAGGTTAATTTCTAGAAGATAATTTTAAATACCATATAATCTCCACTGCACGCAAACTACTAATTTTCCAACACCCAATTTTCCCACCTCAGCCCTATCACGTACCAAACTATCAGCCCATCCCACCGCTTCTTGTGTTGGCTACGTGCTGTCTGACGGTTTCATGACGAGATGCATATAACGTAATCCAAAAACGTATATGATGAGGCTTATTGCACTGCAATCGGGCAGTTTTATTCGGCTTATGAGAGTCATCAGGAAGTGAAGGTTGAATGTAGGCTAAATCCAACCCCTCCAGTCCTAAACTGTATCCTTAATAGAATAAAATGATAAGAAGATATAAAAAATACTTATCAAATAATGATGACGGTCGGGGCTAGTGGATTTAAGGTGAGAGTCAAGACATTTCTTTCTTCTTCTTTTTCGTCTTCTTCTTTTTTCATCTTCTTCACGCTACAGCCTGACGGTTTTATTCAGCTCTGTCAAATTCCCGTAGGTGAATGTTTAAATTGTAAGTAAAAAAAAAAAAATTGATGTCACCATGTGGAGAGAATACAGAGTGAAAGACTGAGTAGGAGACTGAATGAAACTGAGGGTGATAGGAGAAGAATGAGACACCGCGACTAAACTGGAGAGACAAGATGTGAGATTATGTAGGGGCTATTTTCCCCTTAGATGCGCTTCACATCACCCTGGAAATGAGAGAGAGAGAGAGACTGAATCGACAGTTCAGGATTATATCCTCTAACCCCCATATCGACTTCCAGTCCAACATGCACAACGTAAAATATCGTCATACTTGTCAACCTTATCAGATCGCGGGTGTACTTTGTTTTTCTTTTTTTCTCTCTCTCCGAGTGTCAAATGATTTTATTTAACTATGAGTGAACTTTTTGAAATTGGAGGAGGGAAGCTAGATATCTATCTATCTATCTATATACCTAGGCTGCTTCCCCCAAGGAAAGGGAGGTAGCCGAGACAGGACGACACACACCCAATTCACTCATCCATTCAAACATTCATTCGCATCTTAGCCCCAAAGGGGAGAACGGACAGATCCTCACCGCACCACACCGCACAAGGGTCAACTGCGCAATGCAATCAGTGACATCCGCAGCAGGGCCCGACAGCAGAACTGGTTTACCCCTGCCACATCATAACAGACCCATCCCCTTACCCGCACCTGACCTGACTAGCTGATCAGACCAAATGCGGGAGAATATCCCTTCAGGGCTGCGTCATCACTTATTCATTCACAATTTCTCTCCATTTATTTCTGTCACGCACAGCCACTCTTCCTTGCTCAACAGACATCCCTCTCGCATCCAGCGCTCTCTTCACACTGTCCATCCATCCTATTCGTGGTCTTCCTCTCAGCCTTACACCTCTCACATCAGATCTAATTATCTTTTTCACCAATCGCTCATTATCCATTCTCTCCATATGCCCAAACCATCGCAACACCCTCTGCTCAACTCTACTAGCCATCTCCCGAACAACTCCAGTTCTCCTTCGCACTTCATCATTCTGCACCCGATCCATACGCGTCACTCCACACGTACTCCTCAGACACCTCATCTCCATTACATTCAAACTTTTCCTCTCTGCTACACCCATATTCCATGTTTCAGCCCCATATAACGCAGTCGGTACCACAACACCCTCATACAGCCTTCTCTTTACATCCATTCTAAGCGAACGACATTTGAACACTTTTTTCATTCCTCCCATTAACCACTCCCCCGCTAAGCTGCTCTCGTAAGCGAAATATATTGCCTGGCGGCAGAAAATATTATCTAGAAGCCGTGTCAAGGCACAGCAAACCCATCCCCGGCGGTCATTTCAGTGCTGACGTATAAACACAAGAGGATATTTAGTCAAAGATTTAGCCTGTCATATTTGGAGTAAATCGGGCGAAAAGTGACGGCTCTTTGCCCATTTGAAATATTAGGCCCGACGCACCTGACACTGACGCCCCTACCGCTAACTGGAGTGGTGACCCCCTGATGTAATGAGGCATGTTATAGGATGCAGATTTCAACGATGCACCTTTAGGTTTTGGTTTCATGTCGATATGACGAAATTGAACGGAACTAAAGCTTTTTTCACACACACACACACACACCGTTCCCTTGTGCAATGGTAAGGTTCTCGCTTGCCAACTGGTGGACGGGAGTTCGCGCCTCGCTCAGGTTGCGAAAAGTTTCACTGACAAAGTGGGTGGTTACTGTTCCCCTTGAGCAAGGGGACGGGTGTGTGCGTGCAGGTTACATCCTTGCCCTTAGATCGGACTTTATGAGCTCTCAGCTCCCTTCCGGGAGGATAAAAAGCTGACGATCACGACCATCAAGTGATCCTGACCGACCCGGTGAATTACACACACACACACATATATATATATATATATATATATATATATATATATATATATATATATATATTTTTACGTTATTCGGGTGTGTAGTCTGGCCCTTGGCCCAGTTTGGCCCAAAATTTACTTACGACATCAGAAGGTCATAGCCCATCATTACTGTAATTTTTAGCCGAAACAGCACCAGTAGTTTTCTCGCAAAGATGTTAACCTATAGACAGACAGACAAACAAACAAACAGACAAAACGAGTAAAAACAATATCTGTCCCCGAGCCCCTCCGGTGCGGGTACGGATAATAAAGACAAGAAGGAGCATGAACAGAGTTCAACACTTGCGCTCACCAACTCTGTCCTGTGGCCTTGACCTCTGACAGATTACTCTCACGATCAGACTACTTCATTCCTGTCTAACATTTACTCTTTCATCAACTTTGATCAGAAATGCTTGCATTAACCATGCTCAAATACCTCATGACTAATGATCAACTCATCTACTAAAAATCAAATTAAAATTATTTTTTCACTTATTTACGCATAGGCAACAAGTCGAACTTTGAATTG
>NC_137021.1:39565547-39633047 GCF_032717465.1 Coenobita brevimanus | reverse complement strand
GTGTGTTTTGTGGATTTTGAAAAGGCGTTTAATATTGTTTCACATGGAGCTATGTTGAAAATTATGAGATTCTATGGTATACCAGAGAAAGTTTGTAAATATTATTAGAAGCCTGCGTGAAGGCACTCTTTGTAAGGTAATGGTGGGTGGTTCTTTGAGTGATCCATTTGAAGTTAGGTCAGGAGTGATTCAAGGACGAGTTCTTTCGCCTTTGCTGTTTGTTTTGGTTTTGGATTATGTTATGAGAAAGGTTGTAAGGAGAACAGATGCAGGAATGAACTGGAGAGAAAATAAGAAGCTGATGGATTTGGACTATGCTGATGATACTGTACTGATCTGCGGAAGTATTTACGAGATACAGAGGGTGCTTGATTGTCTGGTGGAGGAAGGAGAAAAAGTGGGATTGGTAATAAATTGTGGAAAGACTGAAATATTAATACGAAGGTAGAGAACCAAATCGATTGTGTAATTGGGAATAATTTGGTGAAGAATGTAGAAAATTTTAAATATCTGGGAACGATTGTATCATCTAACGGATCATTAAACAGTGAAATTGAGGAGAGGATTAGACTGGCTTGGCGAGCTGTTGGAATGTTGAAATCTGTTTGGAATAATAATATGCTTTCGGTACATACTAATGTAAAAATTTACAAGTCCATGGTTAGATCAACATTAATTTATGGGGATGAGTCATGGTACAGTACAATTGCAACAGATCAGAAAGCTTTAGGATTTGAGAATAAAATACTGAGAAGGATTCTTGGGGTCAAGTGGCAGGAGAGAGTTACAAATGAAAGAGTAAGGGATATTACGAGAGTGGAACCAGTTAAGGAATATGTGAGACTGTCTCGCTGGAAGTGGCTGGGGCACATATACAGAAAAGAAGGTAGTTTAATACAGGATGTGCCAGAGTGGACTGCTAGAGGAAGAAATTGTAGAGGTAGACCGAGGGAAACCTGGTTGAGGACAATGAAAAGAGTAGCAAGACAGGAGTGTTGGTGGGACTTGAAGGAGATGGCAAGAGACAAATATTGGTGGAGAGGGTTCATCGAGGCCCTATGCATCCCGTGGGGTGCCACAGGAAATGATTGATTGACTGAAATATTTATATGTTTGTAAAATATGCATGTATGTATGTATGTATATATTTGTATGTAGGCCATGTACAGTATGTATGATTCAATCGTACTACGAGTGTTAAATATTCTGTACTACCATAAACTAATAACGGGTTCCTACACCTGTCTAAACGTACGACGCAACTAGTTGCTACCTTATATTAATTAATTAATAAATCATTTAATTTATATACCGTTCAGCAAATAATATCCCCTTAGTTACGATGACATCTATCATAGTGTCGATACCGCCATACCACTTTATTTTGCCGGAGACCATTGGTTTTGAAAGGGCTAAGACAAAGTTAATTTATTCCCTACAAATAACGAGGTCTTACCCTAGCCGAACACAGTCCACTGGCGTCTTCTGTATCATACTCTTACTTTCTTCGGGAGATTTTATTCAGCTTACGCGAATTCCTTGCTAGTGAGGTGATTAATGAAGGCTATTTGTAGCCCCTCCTGAAAAAAACTAAATAAATAAACCTGCTAGGGTTGAATAATAAAGGGTTTCCATATACAACGATCTACTTCCACTCCCCTAAGAAATTTCTTATCTGCTTTTGGGACGGTTCAAGCAGTATCATTTTTTTTTTTTTTTAAATGTGTCCGACTCTGGGCATAGGCTTCACAGCCTGCACTCAAGGCCCAGTAATCCTCCTACATACCATACACCTCTACATGCCACCACTTCGGCGCTAAGACCCACCGTCCATATTGAATACATGCTAGGGCTGTCTCACACAGGACTGGTGTATTGGTATTAGCGGGGGTATTTTTACGACATATCAGCGGGTGTTCTGGTAGATCAGTAAAGTCTGATTATAAGTAATTCAAATCATTAAACCGTTCCCTGCCCCAGCCGGGATTTGAACCTGGGTCCGGTAGGACTGCAGGCCACCTCTCTACCGATTGAGCCACCACCTTGCATTATTTACTCCTTTCCCATTCCCAGTGTCACAACCACGTCCACACTGGCCGACTGAGTCGTCCCCGCAAAACATAAGATACTGCCATGTGAACTTCTAGTGAAGCGCTGTTTAAAAGCCATCCCGTATAGGCAGGCAATAAAAAGAGTCAGACGAAGAAAAATCGAAGTGAAGATATTAATTCTCAAGATTTTGTTTCCTGAGTCCTTGGCATAGATTAGATAGTCCATTTCCTGAAGCTCAGCAATCCTTTTACACGTCACACACATTCACAGGTTACCACTTGGCGCCAAAATCCACCATCCTTATCGGATACATGCTAGGGTTGTCACATTCAGGGATGGTGTGACGACATTAACGGGGTAATATTATGACATGTCGGCAGCTATTGCGTAAGATTAATAAAGACTCTCTTCTTTAAATTCAGCCCCACAAACTGTTCGCTTTCCCAGACAATGGCCAGTTTCGCGTTCTTTTAGACCGGAACCCACAGTCCTGTCCAACGCTTTAATTAAAACGCACATTTTAAAACTTCGCCTCCGTCTCGCACGGATAACCCAACTTTGGCGGGAAAAAAACACCGTGCTTAAGCCAGATTTGTATCTTTTACCTGAGCCACTGAGCCGTTTAGTTTTAGCACAAAGAGTTAACGAGGCTTTAGACTTTTTTTATTTATGCAGTGCTTGCGTCTGTTATATTATCTAACAAAATAACTGTCGACATGCTGCTGCTGCTGCTCCTGCTCCTGCTCCTGCTCCTCCTCCTCTTTTTCCTCCTCCTCCTCCTCCTCCTCCCTTTCCTCCTCCTTCTGCTTCTCCTCCCATTCCTCCTCCTGCTCCTGTTCTTCTTCTTCCTCCTGCTCCTCTTCTTCATCTTCCTCCTCCTCCTCCTCCTGCTCCTCCTCCCATTCCTCCTCCTGCTCCTCTTCTTCTTCTTCCTCCTGCTCCTCTTCATCATCTTCCTCCTCCTCCTCCTCCTAATCATCATCATCAACATCATCATCATCACCATCACCCCGTCATTCCCATTTCCTACTAATATAGTGGATCGGAGTGATGTAGGGAAACAAAGGTACATAAACAGAACTAGTCCTACCCATAGTGCATAATGACACGGGTCACACATCCACTCGATATATAACATGGCCATGCACACTGGTTTTGGCTGAGAATCTCTGTAACAGCTATCCCCCCTCCCCCCCGTGAGGGTTTGTCCCTGGGGTCCAACCCTGCCTAAATCCTGGACCCGGTGGAAGTCTAGTACTGTGAAAAATTTGGGTTTCTTAATATCCCTTCTTCCCCAAGGTCTGGCACTCATTCTTCAAAAAAGTACAGTAACCCTGTGTAAGTGACGCAGGTAAGTACAGTGTATTACGACTGTTTCTTTGGCTGTAGCAAAAAAATAAATTAATTAATAAACAATAATAATGAAATAATAATATTAATAATAATAATAATAATAATAATAATAATAAATAGCACTCTGTAACTGTTCTGCGGACAGTCACTAGTCTCTACCGACTGTTACTTACAATGACTCATACCAGGACACACAACCTGGGTCATTCAGATTCCTTGCGCAGGTCGTACTGAAATCTCCAGTAGACACGACCAAGTTACCTCGTATAAAACATATTTTATACTGATGACTCTTTCTGACATGCCCTTCACTGCACGTAAAGGATTTTTTTTTTCTATCGGCAATGGTCCATGCAACGACACATAACCTGGGCCCTTCAGATTACTCGTACAGTCTCACGGTTCTCCTGGAATCGTTGCGTGACTCTGAGATGGGAATAATAATAATGATCCCAGCGAAAACATGAGTTTCCAATTAATACCAGCGAAATAATAGTATAGGAGGAGACTAATATAAATCATCATCATCATCGTCATCATCATCATCATTATCCGGACATCCTTTCTCACCTTAGGGCAGGGTGAGGAGTAGCAATGTCCAGACAGCCCAAATCTGCCCAGTCCAATGGGCCACCCTTCCATTAGCTCACCATTCAAGCCCCCGGAATCCTGGCTCTATCTTATACGCCAAAAACATTCATCACGTTCTGTAGCTTCACGTATAAACGTATTCGATAGTCAATCCGGACGCTGTCACGTTAAAAAGGGGTGTCAAATCCCTGATCATGCGCTTCTCTTCACAATATTCATCCAGCCAGCCCGATCTCTTGTCAGTCCCCTAGTCTTACCGACTTCCAAACCTCTCTTCCTCACACACTCATCCACTTTATCCCTCCACCTTCTCCCTGACCTGCCTCGCCTCCTCCCTCCTTCAAATGCGCTTAGATATACCTTTTCACCATTCTGTTATTATCCATTCTCTCCACATGACCATACTATCTCATTATACTTTTCGATTCTGGTGTCCACCGACTTCCTCACTTCACATCTTTCACGAACCACATTATTTCGTATCCTATCCACACTCCCTGTACTCCACATACATTCCTCAGCAGTCCCATCTCCACTGCTCTCTCTCTTGACTTTTCATTTTCATGCCACACCATAGTTTCACAACCAAATGTAAAAGCTGGCACTAACACTCCTTCATGTAAACCTCGTGCAGCTGCTACATTCAAGCCTCTGCTTCTTATCAAGGCCATCATTGCACCAGCTACTTTCCTTCCTTGTGTCACTCTACATTCCATTTCTTTTGCACATTCTCTTCACTTTTCAATCGCTGTACTCTGGTATTTGAACTCTCCTACCAATTCCAGTGTCTCTCCATTCACTGTAACATCGCACTGGGAGTCATTTTCTGTCTCAATAACCATCACTTTACTTTTTTC
Source organism: Coenobita brevimanus (assembly GCF_032717465.1). Taxonomy (NCBI): domain Eukaryota; kingdom Metazoa; phylum Arthropoda; class Malacostraca; order Decapoda; family Coenobitidae; genus Coenobita; species Coenobita brevimanus. Next base: position 39,628,194 of record NC_137021.1, on the reverse strand, counting down.
TACATTTACTCTCAAGGAACGATGCTCACAGACATCAGGAAAACTCTGCACTAGTCTACCAAGTTCTTGTCCGGTATTTGCAAGTAGTACTGCATCATCAGCACAACAAATTTCAGATATTCCATCCATCATCATTCATTACCAAAGCCCTTCCGCTCTCCAGTACTCGTGTTTTTACTTCTCTCATCACTCCATGTATATATTAATCCGCACCGTCCCGACCACTTTTTGACCACTGGTACCCCCCAGTCCCGACCATTTTTCGACCCTTTTTTTTTTTGCTAAAACTTTCGCTTTTGATGAGAAACATCGAAAATTCATAGAGAGATTGCTCACCTGAGGTTTAAAATACTCATTACAGGTAGGAGAGCCTCCTTACCTTACTGGGTTTTCTATCAGGCTGGCACCAAAGAAAATGAGTTCTATGGGAGGATAACTATTTCACACCACTCATAAACGGTATTTATTTATTTACTGTTACGAATTTATATGTAGTACAAGAGTATATTGGTTTTCAAGCAGTAATATAGGCATTATAAGCATTGTTTCCCTCACTAATACCTGACCTTTTTTTGCCACATTACCTGATCATCATTTCTAACTGTTTCTTCCTCTAATGCTATGTAAAGTTTGTCCTCCACATTGTCATTGATTGGGGAATCACTCTGGCCCTGAATTTCGTACCGTGGCATGACATGGCTATACTGGCCAGGTCACTGATAACAGGTGAATTGCTGAGACAATGGCATGCAGGGGGGGGGAGGAGGTCATGCTGGGTAAGGCATTGTCTCTGCCTGGCATCTTGTTGAGGAAGGTGTCACGTGTATACGTACCAAAAATGACTCGCGAAAATTGAAAATTGTGGAAATTATGAACCTTGCAATTGCAGGACGTTGAAGTACGTCCTCGGGATTAGCTGTGACAAAACGTGAGGACGTGGAAGTACGTCCCCGGGACGCCGCGGGTTAAACAACCGTGGGGACATCACACAACCTTGTCAGACGCGCACACCGATCGTGAACCATTTACTCAGATGCCCTTTATCCCTTACACATGCTTCACTACCATCATAAAAACTCTTGACTGCACCTAGCAGCTTACCATCTACACCGTACATGCGCAAAACCTTCCACAATAATTTTCCGTCTACTTAGTCGTATTCTTTTTCCAGATCCATGAATGTCATATACTCCTTATAGTCCTTCTCACAACCCTTCTCCACTATCTGTCTCACTGCAAATATTTGATCCACACATCCTCTGCCACTCCTAGAGCCACCCTCTTCATCGCTCACTACGACTTCTGATATCTCTCTTACTTTCTCTATAATAATTCTTCTATATACCTCCCCTACCACACACAATAAACTTATGCCACGATAATACTTGCACTCATTCACTCACCTTTATTTTTGTACAGAGGTACAGTCACAGCCTTTTTCCACTCTGCTGGCATTTCACTCATCCATGCCTTTTTACATATCTCCAACAAGCACTACATTCCGTTCTGTCCACTACAATTAATCATCTCTGCATACACCTCATGAACCCCAGCTGCTTTCCCATTTTTCAGCAGTTTCACATCGCTCTTCACCTATGCAAGTGTCGCTGCATTCCTATTCTGCACACTCCCCAAACCAATCATGTTTCCAGCGGCTCTGCTCTCTCAATTCCCATTCATCAGGCTATCAAAATATTCTTTCCATCTGGTCTTTACTACATCCCCATGGGTTAATAGTTCACCACCTACATCCTTCACACCTTCAGATTTCTTTCCGCTTTCACCTCTACATTTCCGCACCTCTTTCCAGAATAACTTCCTATCTTCGGAGTGGTTTGCATTCATTTTTCTTCCTACATCATCATTTACCTCCTTCATTTTCCTCTTCACTAGTCTCTTTACGTGCATCTTGCTCTCAGTATATTTAGTTCTTATTTCAATTGAGCCTCTGCCCTGTAACCACTCTAGCCACTTCTTCCTCTTTTCAACCACCACTCTCTTAACCTCTTCATCCCACCACTTTTCTTCTTTGTTGTTACTCTTGCCACACCACACACCGCTGTAGCATTTCTAACTAAGCCGTCTCTACATGCATTCCACAGGCTGTCCAGATCCATTTCATTCCAATTCACTGATTCTAACTCCTCCCCTACTTTGGTCCCGTATTCATCTGCCATTTCTTTGATCATCAGCTTCTCGACTTTCAGTCTTTCTCCCTGACTCTATCCACTCACTCCTGATCCACCTCACTCCTCTCAACTTGATCTTGCATACCACAATCACATTATCTGACACACCTCCACGTCGTCCTCTCATGACCCTCGTATCAGCAACGATTCCTAGTATCGACCTCTCTAAGAGCAGGTAATCAATCAGGCTCCTTTCAACGCGATCTCCGTTCCCTCTATACCATTTATAGTTATGTGCATCTTTGTGTTTGAAACACGAGTTACAAATGCACAACCTCCTTTCCTGACATATATCCTTCAGTTGCTTCCGATTATAATTTTCTCCTGGTACTCCATTACAATCCATTATGTTAACTCAGGACCAGTGCCTACTCTTCCATTCATAACGCCCATTACGATCACTTTATAGCTCCTGGGCATTTCTCCCACTACTTCATCCCGCTCATCCCAAAACCTGCCTCTCTCTCTCACTCACTCCTGTCCTCACACGATGCATACGCTACAATCCCGCCATTTTCACCTTCTCAAACTTGACCTTGACCTACATATACCTCGAGCTGACACATTTGTAATCTCTCATTCCACTCTGCACATCTCAATCATCAACAATGCAACTCTTCCTTGCATCTTCCTCACCCATTCATGCCCAACCTCACACACTTTACACCCTCCCACTCCTCCACTTCTCACCATTTTATCTTTGTTTCACACAGTGCCATCACGGCATATCTCGCATCTTGAACACATTCACCACTTCTCCTTATTGCTTTCCTCATTCAATCCTCTCACATTCCACATGGCCAGGCGAATCTCCCCATTTGGTTGGGGTCCTGGACAGGTATTAGGCCCTCCGAGGTTCTCTGAAACAATTGACATGATTAAGTGATTTTAGATAGGGCAATCGGGGGGGACACTTAACCCGGCCAAAGTTATAAGAAGAGGAAGAAAAAAAGAAGAAAAAAGATGAAGAAGATAAGGAAAAGAACAAAAAACGTGCTTTGCTAGAGAAAAAACAAAGTACCGTCTATCTACTGCGCTACAAATTGTGTATATACGCGAGTACCAAGGGATCTATGCCCCTCTTTTATTACCACATAGGGCAGTATTTATTTTTGCAATGGAGATTTCGTAGTGCCTCTTCGTTAGCGATTGGTTTATTTCTTCTTTCTTACTTTTCCTCTTGTGTTATGTTCGTAAATAGTAAATAAATCTGTTTGTCTATCTGTCTATCTGTTTATCTCTTTATCTATACATACATACATACATTCGTACATACATAAGACGTCATTTAACTCAGTAACATTCGAGGTAGGGTGTAAATTGCACCTAAAAATCGCTAAAGAAGACGTGTTACAATGTTTCGGAAGCGACCACAAATAAGATAAAACAAAGACGTTATGGGAGGCTGTGAAGAATACTCTCACACATGTTGAGGTTGGGTGCCTCGATGGTTTGGTTGATTTTACGCTGTCATCATGTTCAAGGGAACTCTGAATTAAGTGTAACGAATTCGCGCTAGTGTATTCATATAAATTCGTGACATTCTACTTGGGTGAGAAAACCACGAACTCTAGTGGAATTCCCACTGGGCATCACTCAGTTCAACCGTCCTCGGGATGGTTTTCAGAACATTTGTCACGGTTTCACAAGTGAACATTCTTATCCACGACGTTAGTACTTTCACTGAGTAATTTATTGTGAGCCTATATCGTTCGCCCTCTTTCCATTGACCATTGAAGTTAGGCCATGCCTACTTCTGGTGAACACGGCCATCTCTTGCCCTCTTTTGCAGTTTGAACTCAGCTTTGAGTTGCCTCAAGGATAGGACCGTTTGTGCCAAGCGTAAAACAGCGCCTCTGTTGTACAGCGAGTTCCTGAATCTCCACCTAGACAGTGAATTGGTGAAGTGGGCTTACAGTGAATAGTGGCATTTTGATGTTCATCACAGGCACCCAGACTTTTGTTTCGCCTCCCATCCACTGACCAGTATTTCTATTCGTTTTTCTAGGTTTAAGTTTAATTAGCTTTTGAATGAGCGAGTGAGTGTATTCTCTTGTTATTTGAATTCATGAGTCCCTTAGTGACCATGAAATTCCCCTTTTGAATTCGTTTTGTGATTCATATCACGTAAATTTATTTTATTGTAATCAATAAATTTACAGTTCTTTTCTTTGAGCTTAATGTAATTAGACTCGTATTTTATTTCTCCACATTAAGCTTATTTTAGCTGCAGCTCCTAGTTTGCACAAACTCTTTACAATATTCATAACTGGTACTTAGGCCAGTTCTTTTGTATCAAAGTCTGTTCTGTGTGTGTGTGTGTGTGTGTGTGTGTGTGTGTGTGTGTGTGTGTGTGTTTAACCTAATATTTCCTGGTATTCGTTTTTGTATGTAGGAATGTATTTAAGGCTTCTGGAGGCTCTGAGGTGTGTGAACTTGAATCCGTTGTGCCAGCCAAGAGTTAAGCACCGGCAAGAACCTGTTTATTACTATTAGCATTAGTTATTGATTGTCAGGGATGGAGTCACTTTCTCAAGAGGCTAACAGTACTAACAAACAGCACGCATGAGTAATTAGTCTCTGCTGTGTACTGTTGACAAAGTTTATAAATTCTCGTCCTTAGAGAATCGGCAAAGTAAGCGGGCATAAAGTAAAACTTACTACTTGATTTTCACAGGTCAATCCCTTGTTTCTATTTTCAAGTGAGGAGTAGACTGTAGCACCAGTCGAACAGGGCAGTACTCCCGAGGTGGATGGCAAGCTGGAGATAGGGAGTGCTGGAGCTCCCGTTTCACCATCCCTCAGGACTTGATCCTGACCATCTCCCTTTGCTGGACATTTTCAGTGCATTCATTTACACAGAGAGTAGGCCAGCATGCTCTCATAATACCCCTACCTTCAACTGTCTACACCACACTACATGCGCATATCACACCTTCTATTCACTTTCTTTAAGGGCTGCTACAATGTTGCTATAAAATGAGGTGGTACCTTGGATTGACATCACCGGCAGGGTAGGCCTGGCGGCACAATTTGAGTGTAAAGTGTAGGGACTGTAAGAAAACGTTCTGGAAAGAGGTGAAGAGAGTAAGACAGGGTGGAAGTGAGGTTACCAGGGGAGTGAAAGATAAAAATGGTAGACTACTAGTGGAGAAGAGAGAAGAAGTGAGCAGATGGAGAGGACACTTTAAAGAATTGTTGAACATACAGGATGAAAGTAATGCGAGTATAAGTGGCTGGGGAATGGCTGGGAGAAGGAAGGAGGTGAGAAGACAGGAAGAAATCAGTAGGATAGAAGTTGTGAAAGCAATGAAGAAAGTTAAATTGGGGAAAGCAACAGGAATTGATGGAGTGTGGTGAAATGCTGAAGCATGGGGTAGAGATAGTAGTAGAATGGATGTGGAAGACATGCAGATTGGCCTGGGAGGAAGGTAGGGTCCCGGAGGATTGGAAGTCAGGTATAATTATTCCCTTGTACATAGGAAAAGGGGAAAAAGAAGTGTGTGGTAATCATAGGGGCATTTGTCTTCTTGGTATAATAGGAAATGTGTATGGTAGGATACTTATTGACAGAGTTAGAGAAAGAACAGAGGAATTAGTTGGAGAAGAACAGGGAGGCTTCAGGAAGGGAAGAGGTTGTGTAGATCAGATATTCATTCTTAGATCTTTAGTGGAAAAGTTTCTAGAGATGGAAAAGAAGTTGTATGCGGCTATCATGGACTTGGAGAAAGCATATGACAGGGTGGATAGACAAGGATTGTGGAAAGTATTAAGAATATATGGAGGAGATGGGAAGTTATTGAATGCTGTGAAGAGTATGTGTGAAGGTGCTAAGGCTGCAGTGCGTGTGGATGGCGAACTAAGTGAATTTTTCTCTCTGGAGGTTGGGTTGAAACAGGGATGTGTCATGTCTCCATGGTTGTTCAATCTGTACATGGATGGGGTAATAAAAGAGGTACAAGGTACGGTAGTGGATGTTGCAGTGGCCATGGTGAGAGAGGATAGTGTTTGGAAACTCCCTGTACTGTTGTTTGCAGATGATACTGTGTTGTTGAGTGAAGACGAAGAAGAGCTGCAAGGCTTGTTGGATGAGTTTGGGAGAGTGTGTAAGAAAGGGAATCTAAAGGTGAGTGTAGGGAAGAGTAAAGTGATGGTCTTTGAGAGGGGTGAAGTCAGTGAATGTACAGCGAGGTTGGATGGTGAGGAATTGGAAAATGGGAGTACATTTGAGTACTTGGGTAGTGTGATGAGGAAGGATGGAGGTTTGGAGGGTGAAGTGCTTGAAAGGGTACAGCAGGGAAGAAAGGTTGCTGGTTCTTTGAAAGCAGTGATAAGAAACAGGGAAGTAAGCATGCAAGTGAAAGAGTTACTATATGTCAGTATTGTGATACCGACTCTAACGTATGGAAGTGAAGCTTGGACGTTGTTGGAAGGACACAAGTCAAGAGTGAGAGCAGTGGAAATGAGTTACTTAAGAGGAGCCTGTGGAGTCACATGGAGAGACAGGCTGACGAATGAGGATATAAAGGAGCGTTGTGGTGTGGATGTGGATGTGATAGGAAGCGTTATGAGGAACACACTGAGGTGGTTTGGCCATGTGGAGAGGATGGAGGGTGAAAGACTGACGAAGAGAGTGTATGTGAGTGAGGTGGAGGGGGGAAGAGGGAGGGGGAGGCCGAGAATGAGATGAAGGGATGGGGTGGAGAGGTATATGAGAGAGGGGGTTGTGAGTTGGGAGCAGGGCAGTGAAATGGCGGGGGACAGGGCGACGTGGAGGCGATCTGTTTCTGGCCACCCCAAACGGGATTGAGGCGTCTGGCAATAGAATAGATAGACTGTTAAACATCTTGAATCCAACAACTTAATTAGTGATAGACAATATGGTTTTCGCCACGAGAGATCCACTATTGACATGCTCAATCTCCTAACTCATACCATCCATCAGTCAATTGATCTACATTTAGAAACTCATGCAGTAGCCCTTGATATTTCCAAAGCTTTCGACAGAGTATGGCACCGTTCCCTGCTGTCCAAACTTCCTTGCTACGGACTAACGTCTTTTGTTTCTTTGATATCTTCATATCTTGGTGACAGGAAAATAAGAGTAAAAGTAGATGATGTATATTCCAATTTCCACCCAATGAACGCCGGCGTGCCGCAGGGGTCAGTTCCGGCACCAACCCTATTCCTGGTTCATATTAATGATCTGTTATATGTCACCCACAATCCCATCCATTCATACGCTGATGACTCAACACTAAATAGTTCATTCACACTCAGACACCCATTTACAAAGTCTAATATCTCTACCTCTCAACTCAATACAGCCATCTCCATAAATCAAGACCTATCTACGATCAGTGAATGGGGACAAAACAACCTTGTCTCCTCTAATGCTAGTAAAACTAAATGTATACAATTTACTGACTAACAGATATTTGCCAGATTTGTACATTACCTTCAGTGCCACTAATATTCCCATCTCCAAAAGTATTGAAATTCTTGGTGTCTCACTTAACAGTGCCCTCAGCTGGACCTCTCATGTTAGATCACTTGCTAAAACCGCCTCAAAAAAGCTTGGGTTATTGTACAAAGTCCGTAACTTCTTCGCCGATGAGCAGTTGGCTATAATCTATAAGAGTCATGTGCGCTCTCAGCTTGAATATTGCTCACCCTTGAGGAATGGATGTGGAGAGCTTGCATTAAAGCAACTAGATATAATTCAGAACAAAGCTATTAGAATTATTAACGACCCTGCCATTACAAATAAACTACCTCCCCTGCAAGTAAGAAGGAATGTTGCATCCCTTGCATTATTTAAAAAAAAAAAATTTGGCAAATGCTCAGACGAAGTTGTGTCCATGGTGTAACCTCTTCATGCCTTCCCTCGTGCTACTCGGGCATCTGGTAGCGCTCATGACTGGAATGTCACTCAGCCATATTGCAGAACTTCTGCCTATCAGAATTCTTTCATTCCCCGAACTGCAACCCTCTGAAACTCGCTTACCCAGAGTTGTTTCCCTCTAAATTTCAACCCACAGCTATTGAAGTCTAACTGTTACAGATATTTTATGAACAGAAGACACCAGTAATCTTGTGTATGGATTATTTTTATTATTATTCATTTGTTTTTCCTTCCTCCATTCTGTTATTAAAAAACAAAAAATCAAGCATTTTTAATTCATAAAATTACATCACCCCGTGAGATCTGGCGACCTCATTTCAGGATATTAACTCCTAGCATAAAAGTTATTAACGAAATAATACTCATTCGCTCACACCTATGTATTTGTTATCATTAAAGTCTATAGGCACTATCTTACTGGTGGTTATTGATTCATTTCTATTAATTTTACGTAATAGTTTTCCCAGTCAGTTGCATTTTTTTTCTTATTTTCTTTACCAGTTTAGATAAAACTGGTCACCACAAACTGTGCCTATATTTTTTACTTTTGATTATTAGCATTTCTCTTCAGAACAGCAGTCAGTACTCAGTCTTTAGCCCACTCAGCCTTAATTGAGTTAGCATCATGACTACTAGTATATATGTACAGGAAGCCAAAGATATAGGGCTTACCGACCCCCAACAAATTAAAGAGTATGTGCTCTCACTGTTTAGTTACGAACAGCAGCGTGAGAATGATGCCCGTGAAGAACGTAGAATTCAACGTGAACAAGAGCGAGAACAACGTGAACACAAGCAAGAACAAGGCGAGAGAGAATGTGAATACGAACGAGAACACGAACGTGCTGAGTGCGAGGCATGTGAGAAACATGAACTTGAGATGCTGAAGCTCAAGCAAGACTCCTCGGCTTCAGACACATCTGGTGCAGTTAACCCAAGCTCCACGAGCGCTCTCCCTGCACATGCTCTGGCAACCCCACGCCTCAAGCTTCCTTCATACAAGGAAGGCAAGCGAATAGAGCGTTCATAGCTCGTTTTGAAGACATGGCGTAGCTGTACCAGCTGGAAGAGGCAGCTAAGCGGCTCCAGTTTCTTAGCTTGTTTGAGGGCCTTGCCTTCGATATTCTCCACAGAATTCGTGGAGACAATCTCACGTATGAGATGATGAAGGCCACACTCATCAAAGCGTATGGTCTCACAGTTGACGACGCCAGGAGTCAGTTTATGATGGCACGTCTCCAAGAAAAGGAGACTGCTGTTCAGTTCCTCAATCGGCTTACTGCTTACTTAGATGAGTGGATGGAGAAAGGTGAATCCCCTCGTATGTGAGAGAGGATAATTGACCTTATGCTGCGCATGCAGCTAGAAAAGTCGTGGCCTGCTGAGCTTATGGCTTAGCTTAAGATCTGCCAGGTAAGGGATGCCAGCCAAATGGTGGAGAAGGCTGATGCATTCTTCACTGCGTTCAGGTATGAAACTCGTAAACAACACACCTGGAACAGGAAAGCTGACACATCTGGGAAACCGTCTCAGACTGAACCCCAGCATCAAAGCCATTCTCAGAATAATGGCCAAGGTCCAAACAAACCATAGAAGAAGGACCAGGGGCAAAATACCCAGAAACCTGAGTGGAAGCGGTACGACAAGCAGAACCCTAACCAGCAGCAGTACCGGTATTTCAAGCAGCAGCAGAGCAAGGACAAACCACGTAACCCTCAGCCAGGGCAACAGACTTTACTGTATCAGAGGCAAGATGCAAATGCAGCCTTCATTCCACAACAAACGCACAGTGGTGCCAACCCCACCAGCACAGGTACTTCCCCACAGTTCACCAGTCCCCCAGTGACAGTGAACCCTCCTCCACAGGTGGTCAATGCTCTAACTCCTAAGATGGTGAGCACGACCCCTCAGGCATCTAATTCTCAGGGCACCATGTTTGCCGCATCATTCATTCAGCAGCCTCATCAGTGGCTGGCTGCTTCCTCCACAAGCCCTCCCACAGGCAACAGTGCCTTCCTTGTTCAGCCAGGGTTTATGGAAGGACACTCCTGTAAAGGTTCTGAAAGACAATGGTTCCTCAGGTTGCTCGGTCAGGCAAAGTCTAGTTCGGCCTGATGAATACACAGGTCGACAGATCCAAGCTTAGCTTATTGATGGATCAGTGAGATTGTTCCCTGAGGCACGTATCCACGTGGCATCTTCATTTTACACTGGTACGACAGTCGCAGTTGTCATGCCAGAACCTTTGTTTGACCTTATAATAGGCAACATACAAGGTGCCAGTATAGTTGCACCGTAGATGACGCTACGCAGACTTCGGCTGCAGTATAATGAGCCATGGCCAAGGCTCCAAACTGTGTCACCCCGGTGACCATTGCATCACCACAAAGTCTGATTTGTAGCCAAGATGTTGTCCAAGAACTACACTCTGACCCGACACTTGCTGCCGTGCGGAAGAAACAAAAGGGTAGATTGATTAAGTATTCATGGGGAGGCCAAGCCAGGTTCCTTCGTAAACAAGGACGGCTCTACCGTGAGTCATGAACACCCCAGGGCGAGGTTTGACTGCAGTTTGTCGTTCCCATGAAGTTTCGCCAAGCAATGTTAGATTGGGGTCATTGTTCAGCCTCAGGAGGTCAGATGGGCAAAAGGAAAACCCAGGGCCGTGTCCGTGCTGACTTTTTCTGGCCAGGAATGGGACAAGAAATAGATAGCTTTGTACGTTCCTGCAATGTGTTTCAAGTACCACCAATCAGGGACATGTCCTTCCTGTGCCGTCTGAATCCACACCCATAATCTCAGAGTCAGTTGAGAGACAGGGCAGTGGTAATGTGGGTGCAGACTTGATGTCTTACCCATTGGCCCCACAGGACACATTATGTCCAGGGCCTGTACATACACATATATTGTAGGTTAAGGGGGAAGTTCTAGACCCCCGTAAGGACAATCCGAGACTGTGTTTGAATTACCTCGTGGTGTCTCAAGCTGTGGGCCTCTCTGAGGATTCCTGGAGAATGCACATTATCCACATGAGTGTTCACACCCACGTTGGGTGTTAAAATGTGACCTGCCCGAGATTGCGTAGGGATTCTCAGCTTGCCAATATTAATTGTAAATGTAGAGTTAGGTTTAACCAGTAAACTATAAGGGTCCTTTGAGATTCTGTCCTGGGACCACGTTTTCTGGTTAATAACAATGTAGGTTTACCAGTAAACTATAAGGGTCCTTTGAGATTCTGTCCTGGGACCACGTTTCCTGGTTAATAATGTATCCATTAAGAAGATAATAGTGTACTTTTTGTAACATAAGCAATGACTATTAGGTAGAGAGAGAAATTGCAATTTATTAAAAACTGTTGCACTGACACTTTTGATGCTCCACCTTGATTGATTTCGCAGGTGCAGCCGGCGGGAATACCAGTTTTGTCATGCAGATCAGCTGATCGACTCTGCCGCATGCTGCCGCCTCTTCTCTTCTGCCTCGTCATCTCAATTTACTATTGATTTATATTATATTATTTTAAATGTGGGCACAGTCACACCACAACTGTCACACCTACACCGTGTATTACATACATCACGCTACATAACAATTAGTTGTTAATGTAAATGTAGCGAACTTTTCGCTCAGTTTGACTTGATGTTAAAGTTGTCGATGGCCCCCTTTATTTCACTTGCAGATAAAGGCAAAGTCTTGTAGTAGTTTTCTGACAATATATTAAACACTGTCTTGAATCACTATACAGCGATAGTGGACAATTGCACGTCCAACCCCAGACCCGTTGTGACAGCTACTGATCGCTGGTTTCCCACCGGCTAGAGAGAAGCGGTGCGACTCGGAAGTCGTGACTCATACCTCGTAGACATAACACTGAGCGAGCCCCTACTTGGATCCTACTTACAACTACTTACAACTACTTACATACTACTTACTATATTTACATATTATATAATATCTACAAAAAGGTTAAAAACAATTTTCCCCCTCATCAGAAAGTGTGTCTCCTGACACAGTGGTGGGGCATCAAGTCATAATATGGCAAGACTACAAGTGGTCTGAGTATACAGTGAACCAGGATTACGTGGGAGTACAATAATAAATGAGATATTGCTACATAATTCACAAAGTTGGATGTAAGAAAGGATTAATATATTTACAGTACATTGCCATGTTGGAAAAATAGCATAAACATATAGGTTTGGTCAATTTACAAATATATATATAATCACAAAATGAGTTTTACTCAGAACTACCATTTTCCAGGTCTTTTGGTTGTCACACTAACCTTGTTGCTACACGGATCTCATGCAACCTTTTGTCCATTCGCTTGAGACAACAATACAGGATACAAACAATTGCAGTAAAACCTAGAAAACATAAGACAACCGGAGGAAATACAAAGACTGGATGTGACCAGGAGCTGTTAAAAGCTGAAGAGAACTGGTTCATAATGAAATTAGAATTGTTTAGATAGCCCAACATACGTAGGTTTTCTGATGTGATAGAAAGATTGTCTGTTGGTAGATGAAAGGTAGTATTAATAAGTTAGAAGATGTCATACTTGTGGGAGCGGAGTGCGAAGTGATAATGTGTGGCATGGGCTATTATAGACTCAGACTTTACTGTACAGTAATCAGGGGCCTTATATAAACCAATTGCGGATAGTGAACGGACAGGGGTCCCTGGACAAATAAGACTGACTGGAGTTGAGGCACTAAAGAATAAATGGCGGATGTGATTTAGACGAGCATGGTGTACCTGGCTTTTGGGAGCCGGAATGAAGGTACAGACAAGTTGTACTGAGAAGTTACGGACTAAGGCAGATTCGCAAGGAGCAACGCTGCCAGGAAAAATTGTTATGAGGTACGCAGCACAAACACGAGAGTTGGGTGTAAGAAGGGCACATCTACCGAGGTCACTTGAGGAGAGGAAGGCAATATAGAGATGATCATGGGAGAGAAGAAAGTACTCTGAGGAGACAGAGGCTTGTACTAGGGAGTTATTGTACCAGAAGGGAAAAGGAATGATGTGAAAGAGATCGAGTATGATGGAAGAACGAAGAGGAATATGAACAATTATATCTTTAGTAAGGAATGTGGCTTCTAGTATTGGGTAGTAGTGTTCTAAAGAGGAAAATGGAATCATAGGAGACAAGCCGAATGTTGAGTGAGCCCATTCCAAAGTAGAACGAAGGTCAGAGAGAAATACTAAATCTAGGATCACACGACTATCAACAGCATTGACTAAAATGCGAATTACACTAGTAACTTGGGAGACAAGAGAGTCCAGAGAAACCTGCAAATTATCAACATGTAATTTCATACATCAACTCTGAAATAATATTAGTCTGTGATACTTCACGTTTAAGAACAATAGTAAAATTATTTAATGCATTAGTAACATCATGTAGATGGTGACTCATCTGTTGCATCATAAAATGTTCAATACCTAACACTTTGTTTTGGGACTCGATGGCATTAGATAATTGGATTAAGTCCCTTTTATAACCAGAAAGTTTACGGTTAGTCGCTACACCAAATAATCCACTGAGGATTTCTCCTCCAAGGTCAAAAAGTCCACGTTTCACTCGTGAGCGACCCACAGGCGTTTGGTGAGAGAAGGAATCTTGAAGATAGTTGAACTGATAACGAATATAATCTAATTTCCAGCAGATGGGTAGGTAAAGTGGGTACAAAAATGTGTCGTTGGGATGTCGATTTCTAATTTCTGACAACCAGAGTCAGCACTGTCAGCACATAGACCCACAGCATCTTTCCTATAAAATGAGGTGATCTTAGAGGTGATGTTGATACAGATGTTAACGACAGTATGAGATGATAACGTTATGCAAGAGACTTAGTGGCAGAACGCAACTTGGCACGATAGTCATTAACAGTAGGGGAAGGCTGAAGAGGAGGAAGAAGGCTGAGCAGGAATTTGTTGTGGGGGTGTGGACTCTCTTAGTGGTTCCTCCAAGATTATGCATTTTGATGCACGTTTGAGATGATTTGCATGCACCCACGTCGTCTCTGCCTTGTGCGGATCTCTTAATTCGAATTTATTACCTTTACGAGATATGACATGGAAGGAACTCAAGAATTTACTGTTTAGTTTTGATTCTCTGTCATGATCTAGGGCAAAAACTAAATCATCTACTTGGATGGCAACATCTGTGGGAGCGGCATGTTGGTTACGTACCATCTCCTCATTTGTAAGGGCCAGATTATCCTGAACAATTTTATGAATTTTCTGGAAGTTGGACAGGTTTACTCGCACATAGTTATCGTAGTCGTAGATCAGATCAGGTTTGGATTGCGACAGCGAATAAGGTAGTCTTTTGTCAAAGCCATATATGATGAAGAATGGTGTTTCTCCAATTGACTTATTGATGGATGAATTAATTGAACCAGCTACCTGTGGAATCCATTCATCCCAGGTGGAAGTCTGACCTCCCACTATGTGACGCAGACTCTCCAATATCTTTCTATTCTGGCGCTCTACTAGGCCATTGGAGGCTGGATGATGGGCCACTATATTACATTTCTTAATTCCATATCGAAGACAAACTTCTTCCAGAACTGAATTATTGAACTCTGACCCGTTATCAGTTAAAATTACTTCTGGTGTTGTGAAAGGGCAAATAACTGAATTAATAAAGGCATGTGCTACTGCGTTAGCAGACTTTTCACGCAATGGAACTAAGATAACAAATCCAGAGAAATGATCGACTGCCACTAACAGATAAACGAAGCCAGATTCTGTATGAGGCAGCTTCAGAAGATTGAGAGAGACAGTTTGCCAAGGTTTTGATGGTACTGGGTACTGCAATATAGGAGCAGGTTGACTGGTTGTCCCCTTTTGACGGGCACATGATAAACATGCATCGCATTGCGCTTCGATATCCTTTCACATAGTGGGCCAATAATATGAAAGACGTGCTTGCCGTAAGCTTCTGTCTTTGCCAGGGTGTGATGCATGAGGGGTGTGGTGGATTAAATGAAGGGCAGCAGGAATTAAGTCTGTTGGGATGACAAGTTGCTTAACTTCGCGATGAGGTACGTTTTTACCTGTCAGTACTGAGTTTTTATAGAACAATTCATTGTTGAGGAAGAAATCAGATACAGGGACTGGTAACTTTGGCAGAGAAGAATCATCGCCTGACTCTAGGAAATATATGACCTGTGACCATACGGGGTCCTCACGCTGGAACCTACGTAGTGTGTCATAATTGAATGCTAAGTTTACGTCGCAACTGGTTGAGACTGTGGCAACATGCCACAAGAGGGCATCGGCTACGATATTGGATTTTCCAGGAACGTATTCAAATGTTGGATTATAATCAGTCACGGTGACTGCCCAACGTGCAAGTCGACCGGTAACGTTATGTCCC
Organism: Coenobita brevimanus; assembly: GCF_032717465.1. Lineage (NCBI taxonomy): Eukaryota > Metazoa > Arthropoda > Malacostraca > Decapoda > Coenobitidae > Coenobita > Coenobita brevimanus. The sequence continues at coordinate 39,612,710 of NC_137021.1, read as the reverse complement.
CGAAACAAGTCACATAAGGGAAGATAGTCGGTTTGGATGTGAACAGGATATCCGTAGATGATGTCACAGAAATGTTTTAGGGACCAGACCACGGCAAGGGCTTCCCAGTGAGTTACACTGTAATTCTTTTCCGCGGAGTTTAGCACAAGGCTAGCATAGGCAATGACACGATTCTTTCCTTCGGAGTCATATTGCATGAGAAAGCAACTAGGCCTACTCCGGAAGCATCAGTACAGAGAAGAAATGGTTTAGAATAATCAGAGAATGCCAAAACTGGTGATTGTGCTAGAGCAGTTTTCAGTGTTGTGAATGCGGTTCCCTGTTCATCAGCCCACACAAAAGGCGCATCATTCTTTAGCAATTTTGTTAACAGCGCAGCAATCTTGGCGTACGATTTTATGAACCTTTTATAATACCCACTGAGACTGAGGAAACTGTGTGCAGTGTCGGTGTTGGTTGGAGTTGGAAAATTCGTCACGGCTCTAACTTTGTTATCTGATGTGTGAATTCCGTGAGCGTCAACAACATGTCGTAGGAATTGGAGTTTCTTACGTAAAAAGTCACACTTTGATAGTTTGATCTTAAGTCCAGCTTGTTTGAGTCTAGTGAACACTTCTGCTAACTTTTCTAAGTGTTCCTCCACTGAGTGACTAGCGATTATGACATCATCTAGATAAGCAAAAACTAAGTGACCTATCATGCTGGCGAAAACTGTATGAATTAATTGCATGAACGCTGAAGGTGCATTTCTCAAACCGAATGGAAGTCTACGGAATTGGTAATGACCGGATGGAGTACTGAAGGCAGTAATAGGACGAGATGATTCTTCCATCTCGACTTTTTTTTTTTTTTTTTATGCAAGGAAGAAGGAACCAAAGGCCATGAGCCCGCAGTAACAGTTCCCTCCAAGAGAAAAACAAAATACAATATAGCGCCAAATTCAAGATCCGATTATTTTGAGATGCCTGGACACACTGCGTTTGAAAGACTGGAGAGCATAGGCAGCAGGAAATACAGACAGAGGGAGACAGTTCCAGAGCTGACCTGTTGTATAAATGAAAGACTGGGAGTAACGGTTAACTCTTGCATTAGACAGTTGGACAGAAAAGGGATGAGAGTTTGCTGCCAGACGGGTGCTACGCGCCCGTCGTAGAGGTGGAGGAATGCAAGCAGACAGTTCAGAGGAGCAGTGACCATTAAAGTAGCGATAGAAAGGAGATAAAGATGCAACAGTGCGGCGAAGAGACAGAGGTTGAAGGGAGTCAGTAAGAGGAGGAGAGTTAATGAGACGAAAAGCCTTTGACTCCACCCTATTGAGAAGAGCTGTATGTGGGGAGCCTCCCCACACATGAGAGTTGTACTCCACACAGGGGCGGATAAAACCCCTGTATAGAGTCAACAATTGTGCAGGGGTAAAGAAAGAGCGGAGTCGGCTTAGCACACCCAATCTCTTGGAAGCAGATTTTACAAGAGATGTAATATGATCTTTTCAAGATAAGTCCCGAGTAAATGAAACCCCAAGCATGTTCAAGGATGATGCAGGATTAAGCTGAATATTATTAAACATTAGTGGGTATACCTGTGGAAGATTTTGTCGGGCTGATAGGTGTAAGAACTGAGTCTTAGATGCATTAAAGACAACCTTATTATTTTTACCCCAGTCAGAGATACGAGCCAAGTCAGACATTAGGTGTGCCATAGCCTCATCCCTTGTTTGTTGAAGTAACTGTTGAGATGGGCGTTGCGGGAACCGAATGGAAAGGTGAAGGGTGGAGTCATCAGCGTATGAGTGGATAGGGTTAGATGTACAGCTTAGAAGATTATTGATGAATAAAAGGAAGAGAGTTGGTGATAGGACAGAGCCCTGAGGAACACCACTATTGATAGATCTAGGAGAAGAACGGTGGCCGTCTACACCAGCGGCTTAGAACGACCAGAAAGGAAGCTAGCGATGAAGGCACAGATAGAAGGATAGAAACCGTAGGAGGGCAGTTTGGAAATTAAAGATTTATGCCAGACTCGATCGAAAGCCTTTGAGATGTCAAGTGCAATGGCAAAGCTTTCGCCAAAGTCCCGAAAGGAGGATGACCAGGAGTCTGAAAGGTAGGTGAGAAAATCGCCAGTGGAGCGTCCATGACGGAACCCATACTGACGATCGGAAAGAAGGTTGTGATAGGAAAGATGCCTTAAAATTTTTCTATTAAGAATTGACTCGAAAACTTTCGAAATACAGGACGTTAAAGCAATTGGACGATAGTTGGTGGGTTGGGAGTGGTCACCCTTCTTTGGGACTGGCTGAATGAGAGCAAACTTCCAGCAAGAAGGAAAGGTACAAGTTGACAGACAAAGGCGAAAGAGTTTGCCGAGGCAGGGTGTAAGCACAGAAGCACAGTTCTTAAGAACAACAGGAGGGACCCCATCAGGCTCATATGCCTTGTTAGTACTGAGGCCAGTGATGGTAGAAAATACATCAACTGAAGAAATTTTAATGTCAGCCATGAGGAAGTCAGAGGGGGGAAGTGATGGAGGAACAGCACCGGAATCGTCTAAGGTGGAATTGGAGGAGAAAGTCTGTGCGAAGAGATCTGCTTTATCAGTAGAAGAAATAGCTGCAGAACCATCAGAGCAGAAAAGAGGAGGGAAGGATGATGAGGTAAAGTTGTTAGAAAGATTTTTGGCAAGGTGCCAGAAGGAGCGGGAAGAATTCAAGTTGGAGAGTTGAGAGCATTTAGTATGGATGAAATTATTCTTAGTAGAGCGAAGAACAGACTTAGCACGATTCCGGGCAGAAACGTAAAGATGATGTGATTTAGGGGTGGGTTGGCTCCGGTACCTTTTGTAGGCCCTCTCCTTGCTGTGGACAGCATTAGAACAAGCGTGATTAAACCAAGGCTTTCTTGCATTAGTCAAAGGATATGAGAAAGGAATGTATGCTTCCATGCCCGAGAGAATAACCTCCGTAATGCGCAAGGCACACTCAGATGGCTCATGGCCATGGAAGCAATAATCATTCCAGGGAAAATCAAAGAAGTACTGCCTGAGGGCCTCCCAGTCCGCGGCTCCAAAATGCCACAGATGACGTTTCCCTGGAGGGTCCACAGGCCGTACCGGAGTGATAGGACAGGTTAAGGTAATAAGGTTGTGATCGGAGGAGCGCAACGGAGAGAAAAGATTAACAGAGTAATCTAGGGAGGAAAAAACACAATTGTTTTCACCTAAGGATTCCAGCAAATTAGTGAGTACAGGAATTGGAAATCTGTCCGGGACAGTCAGTGCATTCATGCGTCTGTAATCTATGACTGGTCGTAACTCACCACCTTTCTTTGGAACCAGAAATAGTGGGCTGTTCCACGGGCTATCAGAGTGTTCAATGACCTCATTATCCAACATGTCCTGAATAAGACAATCGGCTTGTTGACGTTGGCTATGTGGTAAACGGTAGACAGGAATATATACTGGCTGAGCACCTGGCTGTAACGTAATATTGTACTTTACCAAATTTGTCTTGCCCATATTCTCACCGGGTAGGGCTACTACTTCGCGATAGTCTCGCAAGAGATTAATTAATTGATGTCGGTGTTCCGGGAAATCACTTTGTTTCACATGAGAATCAAGATTAGATGGAATACTGGTGGACTGAGCAACTGAGCACACATCGGCAACAGGGTATGGGAAATCCTGGCACACACGTACGGCTGCTGGGTATACCAAGAAATCGCCAATCTGAGTTCCCGTTCGTAAGGTGTAAGCAGCGTTTGTTGTGTTTGCAATATACAAGTAGCATAAACCATCCTCCAGCACCGTACACAACGCTGACTCATAAGCTAAGCCATTCATACAACACATCTCAGGTAAGGTTAGTACATCCACTCCTGCTTTCGCACCCACAACACGAACAGACTTTGGTAAACTTGTGCGGTAACAAAATTTTGCACTGATTTGTTACTGCACGTCTTATCTCTGCGTGTTGTAAAACATCAATCACACTATCTGAGGTAGTTAAATGAGACGTGTCTGAGTCGGCGAGTGTGCCACTGTCAGAGAGGTTGATACGATCTATAATTGAATGCTCAGAGGATGTAGTATAGATGGTAGTGTACCTGGCTGTTCAGGTACCGGCGTGTGTATTTAGTTACTCTTGACTACTGTTGGAATCATGTGAGACTTAATATGAGTCGGTTTGGGAAAGTACCAGACGTGGATATTCTATACTAGATATTGGGAAACCATTGACATGTACACAACGAGAAGCAGGGAGGAGAGCAATGGCTTCTTGGGCCATTGTCGAAAAGCCAATGAGAGTGTCCACTGGATACCTAAGATCATTAGTGACATGAAACTCTACGTCAAAAGGTCTTAAGGCTTTATCAAGTTGTACTTCTAGTGTGATCTTTCCTTTGACCTGAAATTCTGAGCCGTCTACACCACATAGGGGAATGTCAGGTGGTTCGAGGATCCCAACTCTTTCAGTTATTTTCCTAATGTTGTTTAAAGATGTATCTGAGATTAGATTTACCATAGATCCGCTGTCCATAAAGAAAGAGCTTTGTACCCCTTCGCTCCATCCTAGGATGACTAAGCCTGAAGATGTTATAGGTCCTACCTGACGAATGGGGAGTTGATTTTCTGTTGCCTTATTTTCAGACACCGGCGGATCTTCTACTGTTAGGTTATATTTCTCCGATCCAAGTGCTCGTCTTCCAACGACTGACGGCTCTTAAGTTAACGACACTCGTCTGTGGAGTGAGTTGTGCTATTCTTATGATACTTGCAAGTTAGATGTCGGGACTGTGAAGGTGCGCGCGGGCGTTCCCGTGAGCGAAAATGTCTTTCATTGTGTGCACTCCTAGACTCTCTATGACCTACATTACCGCAGTGCCAGCATAGAATTGAGAATTGTTTGCTTCGTCGCAGAGTTGAATTGTCATGACGCTATAAGGTGAATGATATTGTGAGTGAGACCGATTACTAGGTTTGGTTCTTGTAGTTGGCCGTGAACGAGAGGAATCAGATGAAGCGATGCTGGTGTGTAGTACTCTCGCAGTACCACTTGTAGAGGGAGAGAGTGAACTGCAAGAATCGACCTCTCTACAATTGTTTTACTGACATCCATTATTTTGTCTCCTGGTTTAAAGCCAACTTGTAGTGCTATTTGTTTTTGGGAGTCCGAAAGCCAGTTGAGAAATCTAAAGTAACCGAACAAGTCTGCAAAATTCTATCTATCTATCTATTGCCGGACGCCTCAGTCCCGTTTGGGGTGGCCACAAACAAATCGCCTCCAAGTCGCCCTGTCCCCCGCCATTTCACTCCCCTGCTCCCAACTCACACCCCCCTCTCTCATATACCTCTCCACCCCATCCCTCCATCTCATCCTCGGCCTCCCCCTCCCTCTTTCCCCCTCCACCTCACTCACATACACTCTCTTCGTCAGTCTTTCACCCTCCATCCTCTCCACATCCTCTCCACATGCAAAATTATTTAATGTAATCATGATCTCCCCGTTGTGTTCTGTTACCCATTGAGTACCACAGAATAATTGGAGCAACTCTGAACTCGTCACCCTCATAGTAGCGGCCGCCTCAATTACTTTTGCATGTTGGGGATGTACCTTCGTGTCTTCCTGCATTTGCTTGAGGTGATTAGTTGCTCCTATAAGGAATGCAGAATTGGAATGTTGGCAACAGTATTGAATGAGACGTTGGCTAAACGTGTCAAACGTTTGACAACCTTCAAAGTGCCCCGCACGAATAGCGGCTCCTATTAATGATCTGCCATGGTGAAGTTGACTGAGAAGATATGAAATTTTCAAGGGTTCATTTACAATCTGGCGATTATGAAGGTCGTTTTTGACCTCTTTGAGGAAATCGTAAATCGAAACAGTACTATTCTCTCCTGTAAATATGGGTCTATTCACATTATCTAAACATATAGATTGCGGTGGAGGGTTCTGAGTTGCCATTGTAAGAAGAGGGTGAGACTGCGAAGGAGAGGAAGTAGGCAAGGTAGTGAACTGAGACAGTGTGTGGGAAGGAAGTGTTATGGCAGTAGTGGTGTGTGTATGTATAGTAGTACAGAGGGATAAAGACTGTGGAGAAGACTGCGTGGTTTCAGGAGAATCAGTTAGAGAAGATGATAGAGTATCTGGAGTTAATATATCTGGATTTAGGGTAGGAGTAACAGGTGTGGTAGAAACAGGTAGGGAACTTACGGTTGGTTTGGTATAAGATCTCCCACTGCGAAGCTATACATTATCACTACATATAGCGTTATCTGTGTTACCGTCAGATTCAATAGGTGAGAGATCTACTCTTTTAAAAAAGGACATTAACAGAGTAGGAAGTAAGCAAATAAAACTAAATGAACAAATGGATGAATAAATGAGAATAAATAAATAAAACTATTTGTAATCTGTGAAGAAATGATTTGTATACAATGAATAGGAGTGAAAATTAATTTGTTATTTACAGCTGAGTATGGGTGGGAGAAAATGGGATGAAGTAGGAGTGAGTGAACGAAAAATTCTGACTGAATGAAAAATGAGGGACAAAAATGCAATGAATGGATGAGAGTAAATGGTGAAAATATCACAATCTATAGAGACAGCTTGGCTTCTCCGTAGAAAGGGTTTAATCAATGTGATGGAACGAGGAATTGCATGAAAATGCAGGTAGAAAATACTTTGTAGTGAGATGCGATCTTGTCCAAAGGCTGAAGAGAAGTGAGGCTCTCGTCTCCTCGTGATTGGGTGGAAGTCTCCGTGACGTCACTGGGTGCGGCTCACCACTGGGCAAAACGAGAAGCTGATAGGAGCAGGAGACTGTGGCGTAGCTCGGTGTGACTGGCCACGCTCCCTGGGTGACGTCGGTGTGTGTGGTGGGTGGGGTAAACAATGACGTAACGGCGTCGGGCGATGGTTGGGGGCTGCTTCCTGGAGTGGGGTCTGGGGTGGCGTTTGTGGGGGCTGAAACTAACCGTTACAGCAGGCTGGACAGGAACACAGGCAGGCAGGCAAGGCAGGTTGTAGGTTGATAGGAGCAGGAGCCTTGCGTGATTCACTGGTTGTGGTGGCATGGTGATAGGTGGGGCATTGATGTGGAGGAAATTCCCAAAATTACATTAAAACTGCCAGAACGATTCCACACCAAGACTGCAAACAGGGCTGGAGGCTAGGGCGGAGATAGGCTGTGTGTCGTCGTAGGAAGAGCAGCAGACAGTAGCGTGGGAAGACAGACACAGCAAAACTGGCCCACAGAAGATGTAATTCACTATTATCCCACTCGCTTTCCACCAAATGTAAAAGCTGTTGATGGCCCCCTTGACGTCACTTGCAGGTAAAGGCAAAGTCTTGTAGTAGTTTTCTGACAATATATTAAACACCGTCTTGAATCAATATACAGCGATGGTGGACAATTGCACGTCCAACCCCAGACCCGTTGTGACAGCTACTGATCGCCGGTTTCCCACTGGCTAGAGAGAGAGATGTGGTGCGACTTGGAAGTCGTGACTCATACCTCGTAGACATAACACTGAGCGAGCGTTGACGCCCTACTTGGATCCTGCTTACAACTACTTACAACTACTTACATACTACTTTCATACTATATTGACATATTATATAATATCTACAAGAAGGTTACAAACACTGAGTACAGGATTTTTCACCGTTGTCACGGAGTTTTTTCCTCAAGCTTGCTTCTATTAACGTAAATACGAGGTTTTTACGCTCATGGGCGACTGTGATTTTCTCCTGTAGCAGAATAGTACAAACACCACAGTGTGAATCTTGTGTGACTGAGTTAGGATATATATGTATGTATATTGTAAAATTTTTCTGAAGAAAAATTTGATTTTGATGAAGCGTAATGTCACGAATTCACGCGAGTGTATTCATACAAATTCGTGACATTGTACTTAGGTGAGAAAACCACAAACTCTAGTGAAACTCCCACTGGGCATCACTCAGTTCAACCGTCCTTGTATTCACTTCGATCGGGATGGTTTTCAGAACATTTGTCACTGTTTCACAAGTGACTATTCTTATCCATGACATTAGTGCTTTCACTGAGTGATTTATTGCGAGCCTATGTCGTTCGCCTTCTTTCCATTGACTTTTGAAATTAGGCCATGCCTACTTCTGGTGAACACAGCCATCTCTTACCCCCTTTCGCAGTTTGAACTCAGTCAGCTTTGAGTTGCCTCGAGGATAGGACCGTTTGTGCCTAGCGTAGAGCAGTGCCTCCATTGTACAGCGAGTTCCTGAATCTCCACCTAGACAGTGAATTGGCAAAGCGGGCTTACAGTGAATAGTGGCGTTTTGATGCTCATCACAGGCACCCAAACTTTCGTTTCGGCTTCCCTCTACTGACCAGTATTTCTATTCATTTTTCTAGGCTTAAGTTTAATTAGCTTTTGAATGAGTGAGTGAGTGAATTCTCTTGTTATTTGAATTCATGAGTCCCCTAGTGACCGTGAAATTCCCCTTTTGAATTCATTTTGAGATTCATATAATGTAATTTTATTGTACTGTAATCAATAAATTTACAGTTCTTTTCTTTGAACTTAATGTAATTAGACTCGTGTTTTATTTCTCCACATTAAGCTTATTTTATTTGCCTCTCCTAGTTTGCACAAACTCTTTACAATATTCATAACTGGTACTTAGGCCAGTTCTTTTGTATCAAACTTGAATCCGTTGTGCCAGCCAGGAGTTAAGCACCGGCAAGAACCTGTCTATTACTATTAGCATTAGTTATTGATTGTCAGGGGTGGAGTCACTTTCTCAAGAGGCTAACAGTACTAACAAACAGCACACGCGAGCAATTAGTCTCTGCTGTGTACTGTTGAGAAAGTTTATAAATTCTCCTTCTTAGAGACTCGGCGAAGTAAGCAGGCATAAAGTAAAACTTCCTACTTGATTTTCACAAGTCAATCCCTTGTTTCTATTTTCAAGTAATATCAAGCATTTTTCATTCATAAAATTACATCATCCCGTGACATTAAGTTTGTGGCTCAGTACCGTACCTGTCAGTAAGTCTGTGGGATGAACGCCCATAAACTAACGCCACACCACTGTCTACTATCGCCTTCTTTAGTTTCATGTCATGTGCTTTGTACTGCATGTGTTTTATTACCCTCTTAACCCGCCTGCGATGGTTGAGCCACCGAGCGTAACCTATTCCATGAATGTGGAAAAGGACGGTGAAAATTTGCTCAAGGTTTCAATATGATGTTTCCTCACTTAGATATTCCCGACATGCATGTACAGTACATTATATTCCTGCTGGCAATGACGGAGAAACGTCAGGATGAAGAGCCGGTGATTTTTTTTTTTTTCGAGTTGGGGAGAGAGGAGGAGTAATGAAATTCCTCTGGTAGGGCCGCCTATGTTCGGGTGTCACCATTACTCTCGGTACGAGAAAAAATGGTGTTTCGGCCAAACAAAAAACTCTCCCTTTTCTCTCGACCTTCGCTCCATGGGGACACCCGACTAGGAATGGTTACCAGAGGTGGGTGGTGGGAGACCCTGAGTGAAGGTCGGTCGAACCTTAGGCTTAGTAGAACAAGTGCAAAAAGGACAAGTGCCAAACAGATCAATATTATGGTTCGGTCAGGCTTAATCTGCAATTACTGCCTGTAAGCTTATTTTCCCAAAAAGCGTAAGCAAAGATTTCATGTTGCTCATAAACATAAATGGTTTAGAATGAATGGCTATTACAATTATTCATTCTTCAAGTCAGACAGCTTGACTGAGGACCTAACACCACAATTACGTAAATTATTAGGCAGAAACTAAGAACTTGAAATGGATTTAGTGTTGTCTCAGAATCTCTTTTGTCAAGTCTCCTTGTCCTCAAACCCCTGACAAAACTGATTAAGACCTGTTTATCCAATTATGTTTATTAGTGCAAAGGTAGAGTCAGGTACAAAAAATACCCTAAAATTGCACCATTTCTTTATCTTTTTCTGGTCAACTATTCTATGCTGTGATTTGGCTTATGATATTTTTTGCATTAATTATTTTTTCATATGATGCAAAGGGGACAAAGAGCAACCGATATGCTATTAGGCAGAGACAGTGGATTATAAAACTTAAACCCATGACTGTACATAGAAGATGACACTGCTCATGGAAAAGTACACGCAACATGGAAAGCACACGGGTCACATGAGAGAAGGCTGTATTTAGGAGAACCGACGATTACCCAGATTAATTATCCATAGAAATAATTCAAACAATGCAAAACCAAACTATATATGGAGACTTTTGGATGAACAGATTAGTGGTCGTGAGATAGCTGAGAGGGATCAATCGACTGCTGGTGTGTTGTGGGTGTTCTACTAGATATTAGGGACAGGTTAATTTACGTAGGTTGAGTCAAACACACACACACACACACACACACACACACACACACACACACACACACACACACACACACACACACACACACACAGAATGGCTATGCCTTTCACCTTCAATTAAAGTTCCCATTCTACTAACAGACAACAAAATTCCACTACATCCCTCGTGCAGCAATGCAATACTTCATCAACAACGAAACACCACAACACCGAGCAACACTAGAGATACGCATGCAACATTCTGCAAATAAATACTCGAAGCATAGCCAGGAAAACAACAGACTCAACATCACAAACACAAAAACTCAGGCAAGCTTACTTAGAGTCCTGCTCTCTCTCTCTCTCTCTCTCTCTCTCTCTCTCTCTCTCTCTCTCTCTCTCTCTCTCTCTTACGTTTCCTAATTTCCATTTCTTATTTACTTTACCACCTTTTTTCCCATCATTTTTTATTTTATTTCTGATTTTCTCTCCTCCCCACAATACCACAAAATTCACACAACATAAGCCATTTACCTACCGTCTACCCAGAGTCTCCCGTCTTATTTGTCCAGCTTCCTAATGCAAGAAATAGCCCGTAGCCTAATATTAGTAAGCTTCTCAAACTGCCTATGTCGTCCATTCTCTGAACGCCTTCACTACCGGTATACATGGTTTATGCTTTACTCTTGCTGCAACTAGATATATTATTCAGCTTAATAGAATGTTCTTGCAGTGAAGGGATTCATGAAAAGTGTATGTTAACTCTAGTTCGAAAAGTCTGCAATAAGCTGAATACAAATGTCTGCAGATAGCAAGAATACACTTACAGGTATATAACTAAAGTGAAGAGATTAAACGCAATGCGTCCAGCCACATTGAAATGAAGAGATGTTACTTTTCACTTACTTTTTTCCATTTAGTGGGAAGCGACGTTTTTGCACGTTCTAAACCTTGGCCATTCATTTTCTTTCAAAGAAAGAGAGAGAGAGCAAGCAACGCATAAATTTTCAATTAGCTTAACTGGCAGGTGCTAGAGAAAGCAACTTTAAGGATTCTTACATATAACAGTCTACAGTAAAGCAAGTTCAAGCTTACAAATCACTTTATGCTAATGAAAAAATATTCCAACAACCATTATTCGTAACGTAACGAACGAAAAGGAAAGTCTGACCAGTTTACGTAATAGATGAGTGAAATAACGCACAGAAACTGTCTATATTACAAAGCCGTGAACTTTAAAACAAACAGGAAGAAAATGGTACTAACATATAAACATAACTTTAATCGGAAATAACTCCTTTCATAACGAAAATCGCTACCGTACAATTTTGCCTCCTTCCACAATCCTTCTCATGCCCTCCTGGATTTATAATATCACGATTTTCACCCTGCACTAATCCATGCAATTTCACCTTCAGGTGCCTGCAGTGAATGACAAGCCTGAGGGTTTCATGTAGCAAAGAAAACTGTTGAATACGTTTGGTAAACATATACACAAAGGACACCTGACGGCCTAGTGGGTTAATGCGCTGCCACCATATGTCGTTAATAAAGAGTTACAATCCGAAGGTTGATGGTGTTTAATGCCTACATAATAGCACGTTGGGGCAGGCTACAGTCACCCCTGCCTGAAATGCCTGAATAAAGTAGCATAGTTCTGGGCCAGCATTCCTCCTATGGGATAATAAAGGATGGGTTTAACTTTCAAACTAATGCCATCCGAGACCACTATTTGATATGGAATTCAAGACAAAAGGCAAGTCATTGTGATGAAAGTAAAATTCTTAATTCTTGAATTAGACGACACAACGTATTTGGTTACTTCTGATACTTTTTTTTTATTCTGTTTAGCATTTAGGAGACCTATTTCAGTGAAGGCAGTGATGAAGGTACATCTAATCCTTTCAGATATATGAACTCCCTACAGAGCCTTTTTAAAAATTAATATTCCGAGAGTATCGACAAAAAAATATGTGGATACGTTTTCAGGATGTTGAGTAAATAAGAATCGATACTGTCTTAAACGAAAACACACAAGTTAGTAAGAAATTTACCCTGAAAAGTGACTCAGTACCTGAAAAGGAAAGAAAAATAACTTTCTTTATATGAGAGTTATCGCCCAAGCTAGATGAAATCATCCGAACTTTCAGTAACACACAAACAAATAAAGAAGACAAATCGTACTGAAGTGACAATATTTCTGTTATTTTACAATCATATGAGGTTTCCATCCCTGCTTCGAAGCAACGTGCCGAAGCTGGAATATAATAAAAAGCTCATCTTACTAAAGCAGTTAAAATGAAAATAGCAATAACCCTTCCAGTACAACTGCAAAGAAAATTCATATAAACAATGTGTTTCAAATTACCAACTCGAAATGCCCAAACCCACCAACCCACCGCCAGTCTACGTTCAAAGAAATCTACTGTATGAAAAGGTGAGTATTATCTCCCTCACCACAGTGGCCAAGAATGAAAAAATGTGTTTCAATCAAGCTAAAGCCAAACGATATTATTTAGGTCACTGAAACTCAAACGCAAAGTTCAACTACTTCAAAACGATGGCGTTTTCTGGTTCATATTTGCAACCTTCAGTTCATTATTTCTTGTACTAAAAGCGTTAATGATGCCTCCAACTAATCACTGATGACCATAGAAAGTCTAAGAGTAAAATGAACTGGTGGTAAAAGAAACGATAATTATAAGACTGATGGAGTTAATGAAAGTAAAATGACAACTATATAGGCAAGAAAAAAAATCACATTTGAGAAGGAACAGAAAAGAATCATGTGAAAAAAAAAAAAAATGAGCATTAGGGAGAAACAAGAACAAGAAGAAAACTAACAGAGGTATGAGAGAGAGAGAGAGAGAGAGAGAGAGAGAGGTGGAAAGTACTGTACAAGTATCGGTGTCAGAGAAAAAAATAATTATCTTGCCTATGTACCTGTTTATTTCTAACAATCAACCAATTTATCTGCCCATCTATTCATACGGCAAGACTTCGCAATCCCAGATGGGGTGGCCACAAATGAATATCCTCCATTTCACCCTGCTCTCCGTCATCAACCTGCCCTCTCTTCAACTCACGCCACCCTCACTCCTATTTCTCCTCCCCGTCCTTCCATTCCATTCTCAGTCTCCCCTTTTCTTCCTTCCTTTTCCACCTCACAACCATACACTCTCTTACTCAAACTCGAATCTCCGTTCTCTCTACATGGCCGAACCATTTCAGGTCTAGTTCTAACATTATCCTACAATTGACATCAGCACCGCAACTATCTTCGGCTACTTCTTTTGTCAGTCTTTCCTTCTGTGTAACTAATTCCATATATTTCTCTCACATAACTCATTTCCATTCCTCTCGCTCTTGGCTTGGATTCCTCCAGCAGAGTTCCAGCTGCATTTACATACGCTAGAGTGGGGATCACAAAATTGTAATGCAATGAATTCTTTATTGCCATAGTCACTTTCCCACTCCATATCACCCTTCTCTGACTACAAGCAATTTTCTTCCGAGCTGTACCCATTCTTCCACTTCATCTTCTAAACTTTCGTCCTTGCTCATTTAACATTCTAAACGTATGTAGGTTCTCAAATTCTCTATATTCTAAGCATTCGGTATGACTCTGCACTCTAACTTTGTATTTAGTCCCTACATTCTCTTTTTTATATTTTAGTTAAGCATTTCCAAACTTATTGCCCAAACTTTGCAACTCCCATTCATCTTCACTAACCAGTACAATATAATCACTATAGTAAAAGCGATTCCCAAATCGTACCCTGTCCTGCTAACGATACCCCAAAGTCCACTGACCTACATACATCGTATTCTTTACGAGAGAGAGAGAGAGAGAGAGAGAGGGGGGGGGGAGGTGGAAAAAGGATACAACTATGACAGACCAAATCGACAACAAAACCAGATTTGAAAAAAAAAAATGGATTAAAAGACTATCCCATCCCAGAAACCAATTTTTCATGGTTCAAGCGGCGTTCCATTATGCCTGATGAGTTTGTGAGGGTGAGGCCAATTAGGGTAAATGATGCAGTTGCTATGTAGGATTTCATTGTTATTGGGTGCAGCAGGGTGGAACAGAAGTGAGGCTTGGGTTGGGAGGGAAACAGATACATTGATTGATATATACAGGGTGTCCCGGGAGGAAATGGCATGAATTTGGGAAACGATAGAAGAAGGAATTGTTAGGAGAAAATGTTATATTAGCACTGGTCCAAGTATCAACAGTAAAAGCTACAGTTACTGATGCTTCAATAGGCGAAAATGGTACACCTCGTAATTCCTCCACAATATCGGTGACCATAGCTCCATAATAGTGGAGTTTTAGACCAATAATGATAAAACATTTTATGCTGAATTTCCTCATATCATTTCCCCAATTCACGCTCTTTCCGCCAGGACGCCTTGTTAATATTAAATATATATATATATATATATATATATATATATATATATTTAGATATATATATATATATATATACATCTATATATAGATATATATATATATATATTTATATATATATATATATATTTATTGAGAGAGAGAGAGAGAGAGAGAGAGAGAGAGAGAGATAAATATATATATATATATATATATATATATATCTATCTATATATATATATATATATCATATATATATATATTATATATATATATGTATATATATATATATAGAGAGAGAGAGAGAGAGAGATACATATATAAATAGATAGATATAGATATATATATATATATATATATATATATATATATATATATATATATATATATATATATATATATATATATATATATATATATATATATATATATATATATATATATATATATATATATATATATATATATATATATATATATAAAGTAGATCTGCAATTTCTTCCTGTGCATTCATAGAAAACAGAAACTGTATACCAGTTCTGCGATATGTGTGCTGATTTCGTTAAAATCCTTGTGCACTTTCCCCTCCTTTTGATCATTTCTATTTGGGGGAGGGGAGCTGACCCCTGCAAGATTCACTGGGGTGTCACGCTCCCCAAATACGGATGAGAATCCATTGTACAATATGTTCTAAGATAGCAAAGACATATCTGTCCTCCTTTCACTGTTTTTGAGAATTTTGTAATATGTGTGGGGGCTGACCCCCTTAATATCACAGCTCGAAATTTGTATACTTCGTATAGCGGAAGGTCTTCCGAGTACCAAGACTAATTCACCTGGAAAGTTTCGTTCAAGTTTTTCCCTCTCTTCTGATCCTTTTTATTTTTGGGAAGGAGGGATAACCCTCAAGGAATCACTGGGGGGTTACGCCCCCCAAATTTTGCATTATGGATGAGAGGTCACAATAAAATATGTATTAAGATATCGGAGGCACATCTGTCCCTCTTGCTCTATTTTGTATTTTTTATAAGTTTTGGAGGGGGGACTGACCCCCCAAAACTAATATTAGAAAAAAAATTATAATGCACCACATTAGCATGGAACCAGACGTACTGCTCTGAGACGTTTCGTTTATCTCCTTGTGCTCACTTCCCCTGTTTCTGATGATTTTTTTGGGAGGTTGGGTGGGGTAGGGAGGAGAGGGCTGATCCCCCGAAGAGGCATTGAGTGGGAAGGTCACACCTTCCTAATAACGCGATATGGAGTAGGGTCCACTGTACAACAAATACCAGGGTTTCAAAGCCATATCTGCCCTACTTTCAGTAGTTCGGAAAATTCTAATTTGGTGAGGAGGCAGGCCTTCCTAACAACCATAGTTGGATAACTGTATATAGTGGAAGACCTTCCCAGTAACCCGACGAACTAAGCCGGGATGATTCATTCAGGTCCATCAAATAGCTTAGGAAGAGGTAAAGCACGTATGTACGCACACACACACACACACACACACACACACACACACACACACACACACACACACACACACACACACACACACAGACTGAATCTCGTGAAAAGGTATAGGGCGCGTTGCCGAAAATGATACCCTCCTGCTTCGCAGAATTCATTATTGAAAATAAATCACTTGGTTATACGTGATTCACAGATATACTGGTATCCACTAGGAAATTTTTAGGTTTGTGTAGATGACCGCCGATGTACTGTAAATCCTACTCATCGACACTGACAGGAAAAATATGAATAGTTTAGGTTAGAGCGTCACTCGACAAAACTACCATACAACCATTCAGACAGCATAATGATGATGTCTGGAGGTGGATCCCAGGGCATGGCATTACAGATTTTATGATGAATATTTCTCTTTACTCTGAAAGTGAGACGTGGATAATGCGAATTATTGCATTACTGATATGATGGTTTCTTTGTACCGTGAGAGAGAGTTGCAAAATGTGAATACCGGGGTTAAATTAAGGCCGACAATATGGTGACACCAATTTTTATAGCGTGGTGTGATGGTCGGATGCATGAGGAAGGTGCAGTGTGGTGTACGCAGTAGCGTGACACTGAGTGTGAACTGCACTTCTTGTTGTCAGAATGAAGTACATGGTGGAAAGGTATGTTGTGGTGCGAAGGGTGTATCCATTCAATTAACCCAGCACTGCAGTATTATCTGTTGTTTTTATTTGTGAATGGATGGTAAGTTTTTCTCTACCCATAACTATCATCGCTTAAGCAATAAAATGCTGTCATACTGAAATACATTTATCTGCGGTGCTGTCTCGTTTTGTGAAGTGTTATATGATGTACTGCAATACAATCCTGGAACTGTAGCTACAGTACATCCTGGATTTATGTGCTGCTGTCTCTATTTCCAGATGACCCCACGTGAGGTACATCCCTGGACAGCATTTTGTAAGAAAAATGGCTACAGGGTTCTTCTCCCTCCTGGATTACCAAAAAATGCCCATGCCTATCTACCGGACTAGGGGGCTAGGAGAAACGACATTTGGTTTTCCTGTTACATAACGCTTAGGAATTCGTTTCTTCTTTCTTCGTTATGTATGTCGTCATCATTTTCATTATCATCATCCTGACCCTCATTCTCACGTGGTATGAGGTAGGTTTTAGACACATGGAAGGAGTAAACAGAAGGAGAACTAGCAGCAGCGCGCCCGGTGAAAAGGGCCACGTAATCATCCAAACACCATCACAGCCTCCGTAATGTTAGTTCCATATCGGAGGTATAACCATATGTACGTACTGGATAAGGGCAACTTCACTTGGTGGTACTTAACCGCGCGGCGGAATTGTCCGATTATACAAACGTCCCTTGGTCCTGTCCCTATCCCCCTATAAGGAGGAAGGTTGGCTACGAGTTATAAGCAACTTAAGCTTGCAGCTCACCGGAATCATGTCCAAGTAAGCTGGTGGCCATAAATATTGCCATTTGCATGCATGTACGAAATACTGGTATTAACTTTATTCATATACTGAAGAAGTTCAGAAATATACCACTATAAGCCAGGAATGTATTCTGCAATATCATAACATTTCCATACTTCTGTCACAGTACTGTGCACCAGAAAAAAGCGGCAAAATCTGTCTTATAAGTAGCAGTGGAAATGTCAATGGGTTTTCTAACTCCTTTCAAAGGTAGTATTATATAGATAGATAGATAGATATAGATATAGATATAGATAGATATATAGATAGATATATAGATAGATATATAGATAGATATATAGATAGATATAGATATATAGATAGATAGATATAGATAGATAGATAGATAGATATACAGTATATACATATATATACCGGTATATATATATATATATACATATATATATATATATATATATATATATATAGATAGATAGATAGATAGATAGATAGATAGATAGATATAGATATAGATATGGATATAGAAATAGATATATCACTGATCATAACCAAACCATACGTGCTCCCTGCCTGTCAACAAGTGGGTTGGTGGAGGGTTAGTGCCCCTCCCCGTAAAACAAATAACTCAAGTCAAATGGTCACCCCTTACGGGATTATGGCGTCTGGCAATAAGTAGATAGATAGATAGATAGATAGATAGATAAGTCCACTGCTGAACAAAAGGCTCTCCCAACCATCTCCACGAATTCCTTTACTAAGCCAAACTTTGCCACGTTTTCCCTGCAAATGTCTCTATCTCATCTCTCCACCTCTTATCTGGCCATTTCCTGCTACGCTTATAATCTCCTGGTGTCCAGTCAGTCAGCCTCTTGCTCCATCGGTTATCCCTTATTCTTGGTACATGGCCTGCCCCCCTCCCCTCTATTTTTGTTTTTTTATAACTTGTATACTGTCTTTGACTTTAGTTTACCCTTTCACCAAAGTTGGTCTTTTCCTGTCTCTTAAAGATTTCCTCAACACTGACCTTTCCATTGCCCTCTGAGAATGGAAAAGTTTATTTTCTATCGGCTTTGTAAGTTTCCAGGTCTCACAACCATACGTCACAGCTGGAATTATACATTCGTTATATACGAAGTGTTTCATACAAACTGGCAAGCTACTTTTCATAATGTCTACGTTTACCGAGCTTTCCATGCATTTGTAATGCGTCTTTATACTTTGCTGTCATGGTCTTTCGATATTGTTAGTATGTGTCCCATGTAACTGTACTCCACGACTCCTTCAATAATTTCTTCGCTTATTTTGATGACGCTGTTAGGTGTATGGGGATTAAACATTAGTTTTACTCCTGTTCATCTTTATCCCTACTTTGAGACTTTCTCTGTTTTAGTCATTTAACATTTCTTGCAATATCTCTGCTGTTTCTGAGACTAAGATAATGTCGTCTGCAAATCTTAAATGGTTTAGCCTTTCTCCATCTATTATTACTCTCTGGTTTTCCCAGTCTAGCTTTCTGAAAATACTTTCTAGGTATGTTGTAAATAATTTTGGTGAAATTATATCTCCCTGAAGCACACTCTTCTCAGTCTTAATTTCTTCCTAGCGAACGTATTTTACCTGTGGCAGTTCCCTCTTAATATATGTTTTCTAGCAGTTTTACAATGTTCTCATTTACTCCTTGTTCTCACAGTGAATTTATTACTGCTATGTGCTATACTGAGTCGAAAGCCTTTTCGTGATCAACAAAACCTAAGCACAGTGATTTATTATGGTTTGTTGTTTTCTCAATTAGCTGATTCACTGTTTGTAGATGATCAATAGTTGAAGAACCGCTTCGGAATCCTTTCTGTTCACGAGGTTGATTTTCTTCCATTGTCTTTGTTATTCTGTTCATAAGGATTAGAGTTTGTAAATAACCGTTAACAAGCTAATGGGTCGATAGTTAAGAACATATTTTGAGTCGCCTTTTATGGAAAGTAAAACATCTTGCATTACACAATGTTTGGGGAATTTTTTCTTGTTTATACATTGAGTAAATAAGTGTTCGATCCTGTTTTGTACTTCTGCTGCGTCTAATAGGAAATCTGCTACTATTCCATCTTCTCCCGGAGCCTTTCCCCTTTTCATATTCTTTATGAGAAATACTATACTTCTCTGGTTTTACCTCTGGTATTTCACTTGTGGCAACTGAAAAGTTAGCTAGTGGCACTATTGTCTTTGATGGATATAGTTCTTTGTAAAATTCTTCAACTCTCTTCACCATCTTATCTCTGCATTTAATGAATTCACCGTTTTGTCTTTCAGTGATACAGTTTCTTGCAGTCCTAGAGCCATTTTACTTCGGACCGGATTCAGACTTTTACCTTTTTTGATGGTTTCTTTGATCTGATCCATGTTCCTCTTTCTTTTTTCTTCTTTTTGTCTTTTGTTGATATGCTTATTTAATTCCACTCGTTCAGTCTATCAATCTATCTATATATGTATGTATATAATTTGTGTATGTATTGGAGAGAGAGAGAGAGAGAGAGAGAGAGAGAGAGAGAGAGAGAGAGAGAGAGAGAGAGAGAGAATTGAATCATACAAGTCAATAATCCACTGTCATCTTCAATATTTATCTGTCTTATAAATATCCCTTTCCTTCCCGATCCGCCTCTCGTAAACATGAGTTATGCTGCTGCTCAATGTATGCTAAGGGTCTCGGTCTACCATTTTTGAGTTTTCCTTGACGTATTATTTTTCTATAGTTTCTTGTTTTAGGTTACTTATTTGTTTCCTTTATTGTTATTATTACTATTACTATTATTATTATTATTATTATTATTATTTTATTATTATTATTATTATTATTATTATTATTATTATTATTATTACTGTTATATTACATATTATTACTACTACTACTACTACTGCTACAACTACCACTCTTGCTAATATATTACTACCACTACTACTGCTACTAGTTACTTTTTCTTGGTCATCGATTTAGTTATCATGAAACACTGTTTTAATACTGAGTATCGGACTTTGAGTATCAACTTGATAATCCGTTCGCTGTACATGCCACGCACTTTCACATGTCACTCCTTCGGCACTAATACCAGCCGTCTAAACTGAGAACAAGCTCAAGTGTTTCCTGTCGGAACTAGATGATTCCATTAGGGTTTAGTTTCATAATGTATTGTTACATCTTGGGGAAGACTGATAAAATTTCTAGGAACAAAATTCAATACTTTACCTAATATTGTTCCCTGTCCATGTTTAAGGATGGATTTCGCGCCTTTTGCAACAGCACTGCAGCACTCAACCACCCCTAGTAATCATGTCAGGTTTCACATTCACCCTACATTTAGCGGATGGCATTTTTTCTTCAACCTGACTCTCTCTCTCTCTCTCTTTATATATCTATATATATATATATATATATATATATATATATATATATATATATATATATATATATTATGGAAGGAAGAAGGAACCAAAGGCCAGGAGCCCACAAAATGTTCCTTCCAAGAAAAAAGAAAATAATACAAAAGAGAGCCAAATTCAAGATATGTTCATTTCGAGATGCCTGGACACACTGCATTTGAAAAACTGGAGATCAAAGGAAGCAGGAAATACAGACAGGGGCAGACAGTTCCAGAGCTGACCTGTTGCATAAATGAAGGACTGGGAGTAACTGATAATTCTTGCATTAGAGAGATGGACAGAAAAGGGATGAGAGTTTGTTGCTAGACGGGTACTACGCGCTCGCCGTTAAGATGGAAGGATGCAAGCAGACAGTTCAGAGGACCAGCGACCACTGAAATAGAGACAGAAAAGAGATAAAGATACAACAGTGTGGCGAAGAGACAAAGGATGAAGGAAGCCAGTACGAGGGGGAAAGTTAATGAAACGGAAAGCCTTTGATTCCACTCTATTGAGAAGAGCTGAATGTGAGAGTTTTACTCTATATAGGGGAGAATAAAACCCACGTATGTAGTCAAGAACTGTGCAGGGGTAAAGAAGGTACGGAGTCGGCTTAGCACATCTAGTCTCTTGGAAGCAGATTTTACAAGAAATATGATACGAGCTTTCCAAGATAAATCCCGAGAGAATGAAATCTCAAGTATGTTTAAGGTTGATGCAGGATTGAGCTGGCTGTTATTAAATATTAGGGTACTCCTGTTGAGGATTTTGTCAGGTTAATAGGTGTAAGAATAGAGTCTTTGACGCATTAAAAACGACAAGATTATTTTTACCCCAGAGATACTAGCTAAGTCAGACATTAGGTATGCCATAGCCTCATCCCTTGCTTGCTTAAATAGCTGCTGAGACAGACGTTGCGGGAAACAAATGGTAAGGTGAAGGGTGGAATCATCAACGTACGAGTCGATAGGATTAGATGTATAGCTTTGAAGGTCTTTGATGAATAAAAGGAAGAGAGTTGGTGATAGGCCAGAGCCCTAAAAACACCACTATTGATAGATCTAGGAGAAGAACGATGGCCGTCTGCAACAGCAGCTACAGAACGACCAGAAAGGAAGCTATAGATGAAGGCACAGATAGAAGGATAGAAACCATAAGTAGCCAGTTTGGAAATTAAAGATTTATGCCAGACTCGATCGAAAGCCTTTGAGATGCTAAGTGCAATGGCAAAGCTTTCGCCAAATTCCCGAATGGAGGATGACCAGGAGTCTGAAAGGTAGGTGAGAAGATTGCCAGTGGAGCGTCCCTGATGGAAACCATACAGACGACCAGAAAGAAGGTTGTGATAGGAAAGATGCTTTAAAGATTTTGTTAACAACCTCAAAAACTTTTGAAACAAAGGATGTTAAAGCAGTTGGGATATAATTAGAGGGCCGTGAGTGGTCAACCTTCATTGTGAAAGGCTGAATGAGAGTACTCTTCCACCAAGATGGAATGATGCAAGTTAGCGGACAAAGGCGAAAGTCTCTTCGTATGTAGGGTGTAAGTACAGCAGCACAGTTCTTGAGAAGAACAGGAGGAACCCCATCAGGCCCATATGTCTCGTTAGTATTGGCTAGTGATGGCAGATAATCCATGAACTGAATATATTATAATGCCGGCTATGATGAAATCAAAAGGAGAAAGTGATGGAGGAACAGCACAGGAATTGTCTACGGTGATACTAGAGGAGAAATACTGGGAATATTTCTACTTTGACAGTAGGAGAAATAGCTGCAGAGCCATTAGAGTGGAAAAGAGGAGAAAAGCATGATGAGGTAAAGTTGTTAAAAAGGTATTTGGCAAGGTGGGTCAAGGAGTGGAAGAGTTCAGAGGATTTAGTAGGAGACAAAATATTTTTTGTAGGCCATCTCCTTGTGGACAGCATTAGACCAAGCGAGATTAAATCGAGGTTTTAATTGCATTAGTCACAGAACATGAGAAAGGAATGTATTCTTCCATGCCCGAGAGAATAACCTTCGTAATGCGCAAGGCACACTCAGCTGGCTCTTAGCCATGGAAGTAATTATCATTCCTGGGAAAACCAAAGAAGTATTGCCTAAGGGCCTTGCAATCAACAGCTCCAAAGTGCCACAGCCACCTCTTCTTGGGAGGATACACAGGCCTTACTGGAGCAATGGTAGAGGTTAAGGTGATAAGGTTGTGATCGAAGGAGCTCAACAATGAGATCAAATTAACAGCAAAAGCAGAAGGATTAGTTGTAAGGAAGGAGTCAGGTATGTTGGAACTCTCTCCAGGGCGATCAGAGATACGGGTAGGGTGCTGTACAAGCTGCTCTGTCATTAAGGATAGAAAAGATTTAAGATTGTTCACCAGATGGATCACTGAAAGGAGAGGAGAGCCAGAGGTAGTGGTGAATATTGAAATCTAGAATGGAGGTTTCAAAGAAATGAGAAATTGATAGGATGTGTTCCATCTTGGAAGTAAGACAGTCGAGGTATTTTATAGTCAGTAGAATTAGGGGATAAGTGAGCAGCACAGATATATTTCATAAGGGAATGACAGGATAGCCGAAGCCAGAGAGTAGTGTCACGAGTCGGCTCGTGACATTAAATTTAGTGGGAAACCGCGAACTCTAGTAGAATCCCAGTGTTTATCATTCAGTTAACCACTCACCCGGTCGGGAGTGTTTTTAAGGCAATTTTTCAATGTCATAAATGATCGTCTTTGTGCAAGACATTGGCGCTTCCGCTGAGGGATTTGTTGTGGGCGTGTTTTGCTCATTCTAGCCATTGGTAATGTGGCCACAACACTTCCCTCTTTCCCACAATTTGGTCAGTCAAGGTTTGAGCGCCGCGAAAGTAGGTAGTATGTGGCAGTGTCCTTCCTACGACGCAGTTCCCACCGCCGCCGTATTCCCACATAGCTGTGATTGGTGAGAGGCTCAGCGTGTGCAATGTCCTTCCTCAGTAACGACACCCAGTCAACCGCTTTGTCCACTTTTCTGACCAGTATTTTCTTTTCGTTTTCCTAGGTTAAAGAGTTAGCTTTTCAGTGAGTGAGTGAGTGCGATCTCCTTACTTTGAATTCATTTTGAAATGTAAAAAATTTAATTCTTTGTAATCAATAAATTTAACAGTTCTATTTCTCGTGCTTAATGTAATGTAAACTCGTGTTTTGTTTTCCATAATTAAGCTTATTTTCCTTATAGCTCCTAGCTTGCATAAACGCTTTGCTATTCATAACTGGTACTTAGGCCAGGCTTGTTGTATTAGCTTAAAATCCGTTGTGCCTTCTAGGAGTTAATGCATCAGCAAGAATCTGTTATCATTAATAGCATTAGTTATTGGTTGTCAGGGGTGAAGTCACTTTCTCCAGAGGTTAACAGTACTAATAAACAGCAATTGTGAGGAATTAGTTTTTGCTGTGTACTGTTGAGAAAGTTTATAAATTCTCGTTCTTAGAGAATCAGCGAAGCAAGCCAGCATAAAGTATTCATTGCTTGATTTGTAGCAAGACAATTCATTGTCTTGTTCTCAGTATTATTGAAAATTATTCTTTAATATTTCTTATTCTCAAAAACCCCGTGACAATTGGCGACCTCATTCCAGGATATCAACTCCTAGCTCTAAAGCTATTCACGAGATAATACTCACTCGTTCATACTTAGGTATTTATCATTAAAGTCTATAGGCACTACCTTACTGGTGATTATTGATTCATTTTTATTAATTTACATAATAGTTTTTACTGTTAGTTGTTTGTTTAATTTTTCTTTCTTTACCAGTTTAATTAGATAAAACTGGTCACCACTAACCTGTGCCTATATTCTTTATTCACGATTATTGACATCTTTCTCTGAAAAAATTGCAGTCAGTACTGAGTCACTAGTTTATTAGATTGAGTTAGCATCATGTCCACCAGTGTCTATGTACAGGAAACCGAAGATATGGGTCTTAGAGACCCAACTGAAATTAAGAATTATGTCCTCTCCCGGCTTAGTCACAAGCAGCAACGCGAGAGTGATGCTCGTGAAGAGCGTAGAATCCAACGCGAACACGAGCGAGAACAACGTGAACACGAGCGAGAACAGCGCGAACACGAACAAAAACAACGCGAACTCGAATTAGAACAAGAGCGACAACAACGCGAATATGAGCAAAAACAGAGCGAACTTGAGTTAGAACACGAGCAGAAACAGCGCAAACTCGAGTTAGAAGATGAGCCAGAACAGCATGAGGAACGAGAGAGAGAAAGAGAACATGAACGTGCCAAGCAAGAAGCATGCAAAAAACACGAATTTGAAATGTTGAAGCTCAAGCGAGATTCCTTGGCTTCAGACACATCTGGTGCAGCTGGTCCAAGCTCCACGAGCGTTCTCCCTGCAAATGTTATGGCGATCCCACACATCAAGCTTCCCCCATACAAAGATGGCGAGGGAATCGAGCCATACATAGCTCGTTTTGAAGACATGGCTCAACTGTACCAGCTGGATGATGCAGCTAAGCGGCTTCAGTTTCTTAGCCTGTTTGAGGGCCCTGCCCTCGATATTCTCCATAGAATTCGGGGAGACAATCTCACGTATGAGATGATGAAGGCCGCACCTGTCAAAGCGTACGGTCTCACAGTTGACGATGCCAAAAGTCAGTTCATGAGGGTGCGTTTACAGGATAAAGAGACTGCCGTTCAGTTTCTTGACCGGCTTACTACTTACTTAGATGAGTGGATGGAGAAAGATGAAACTCCTTCCATGCGTGAGGGGATAATTGACCTTATGCTGCGCATGCAGCTGGAAAAGTCGTGGCCTACTGAACTTATGGCTCAACTTAAGATCTGCCAGGTAAGAGATGCCAGCCAAATGGTGAAGAAGGCTGACGCATTCTTTACTGCATATGGGTATCAAACTCGCAAGCAGTATACCTGGAACAGGAAACCTGATAAATCTGGGAAACCGTCTCAGACTGAACCCCAGCAACAAGGCCGTTCTCAGAATAATGGCCAAGGTCCAAAACTGCAGAAGAAGGACCAGGGCAAAACACTCAGAAACCTGAGTGGAAGCGGTACGATAAGCAGAACCCTAACCAGCAGCAGTACCGGTATTTCAAGCAGCAGCAGGGCAAGGACAAACCATGTAACCCTCAGTCAGGACAATCGACTTTAGTGTATCGGAGGCAGGAGGCAAATGCAGCCCTTATGCCACAACAAGCATACAGTGGTGCCAACCCCACCAGTACAGGTACTTCCCTGCAGTTCACTAGTTCCCCAGTGACAGTGAACTCTCCTCCACAGGTGGTCAATGCTCCAGCTCCTCAGATGGTGAGCACTACCCCTCAGGTATCAAGTTCTCAGGGCACCACATTTGCTGCATCGTTTGTTCCTCAGTCTCACCAATGACTGGCTGCTACCTCCTCAGACCCTTCCACCAGTAACACTGCCTTTCTTGTTCAGCCAGGGTTTGTGGGAGGTGTTTCTGTAAATGTACTGAGAGATAATGGTTCCTCAGGTTGCTCTGTCAAGCAAAGTTTAGTTAGGCCTGACGAATGCACAGGTAAGCAGATCCAAGTTAGACTTATTGATGGGTCAGTGAGATTGTTCCCTGAGGCACGTATCCAGGTGGCATCTCCTTTCTACACTGGCTTGACAGCTGCTGTTGTCATGCCAGAACCCTTGTTTGACCTCATTATCGGCAACATACCGGGTGTCAAAAACAGTTGCGCCGTAGATGTTGCTACTCAGACTTCGGCTGTTGCAGTAATACGAGCCATGGCCAAGGCTCCGAATCGTGTCACCCCATTGACCGTCGCAACGCTGCAAGATTTGATTCGTAGTCAAGACGTTGTCCAAGAACAACAGTCTGACCCGACACTTGCCTCAGTGCATAAGAAGCTGGAGGGTAAAGTGATTAAGTATTCACGGGGAGGTCAAGCCAGGTTCCTTCGCAAGTGAGGACGGCTGTACCGTGAGTCATGAACACCCCAGGGTGAGGTTCGACTGCAGTTCGTCATTCCCTCAAAGTATCGCCGGGCAGTGTTCGAACTGGGTCATTGTTCAGTCATGGGAGGTCACATGGGCCAAAAGAAAACCTCTGACCGCATCCATGCTGACTTTTTCTGGCCAGGAATGGGACAGGAAATAACAAGGCTTGTGCATTCCTGCGACGTGTGTCAGTGTACCACTGACCGGGGACGTGTCCGTCCTGCGCCACTGAAACCAATGCCTGTAATCTCTGAACCGTTCGAGAGAGTAGCCATTGACATTGTTGGGCCAATCTCTCCTAGGGCAAGTGATGGATCAAAGTATATCCTCCCTATTGTTGATTTCAGCACACGGTGGCCTGAAGCCGTGGCCCTTAAGAATATAGAGGCCGTCACTGTTGCTGAGGCATTGATCGAAGTGTTTTGTCACGTAGGTATCCCCAAAGAGGTCTTAAGTGACCAGGGTTCGCAGTTCACCTCTGCAATGATGAACGAAGCATTCAGGTTGTTGTCCATCCGAGGCCTGCGAACTACGCCTTATCATCCCATGTGTAACGGGCTATGTGAGAAGTTCAATGGGACTCTCAAGAAGATGTTAAAGTGCATGGCCGCTGAATAGCCAAAGGAATGGCCGCGGTTCATTGCTCCTCTTCTGTTTGCATATCGAGAAGCCCCACAGCACTCCTTGAAGTTCTCACCCTTTGAACTGGTGTATGGAAGGTTGGTCCGTGGACCACTTCAAGTCCTTCGCGAGTTATGGGACGATGAAGAGCCCGACCCTGAAGTCAAGACCACCTACACCTACGTCCTTGATCTAGCTGACCGCCTCCAGTCAACGTGCAAGTCAGCTAAGGAAGAACTGATCAAGGCGCGTGAAGTTCAGAAAGCCTATTATGATAAGAAGGCAAAACTTCGGAAGTTTAGTCCAGGCGATAAGTGCCTGGTGTTACTCTCCACTGCCCAGAACAAGTTGCTGGCGCAGTGGAAGGGTCCATTTGATATAGTAGAGCTCATTTCAGACCTCAGCTACATAATTCAAATGGGGAATCTTTGCAAAAGGTTCCACATTAACATGTTGAAGGCTTATCATGAGTCAGACCCCGAGGAGACTGGCCTACGAGTAGCTGATGATAGTGACCAGCCACTGGAAGAAACTGGGGCAGCCGCGGTGATCCCAGCTGATGACCCTGATGAGCCCTTAACCGCTCAGTCCCGTAAGGAAGAGACTTTCAGAGATGTTTTACTTAACGCTGACTTAGTATTAGGTGATCAGAATGCCATAAGGTCACTGCTCTGTCAGTATGCTGATGTCTTCTCTGACCAACCTAGACTTGCAAAGGTTGACTGTCACGAGATTGAGTTGACCAACGATACTTCCGTAAAGGTTAAGCCATATCCGATTCCCATGTGACCACTGGGCGCAGTAGACAACGAAATTACTGATATGGAGATTGCAGGTATTACTGAGAAGTCCTCATCTCTTTACTGCAGTCCAATGGTAGTTGTTCGCAAGAAAGATGGTGGAGTCAGGATTTGTGGCGACTATAGGAGGCTCAATGCAATCACCAAAGTGGATGCTGAGCCGATGGGTGACCACATTGCCATCTTCTCCAAGCTGGCAGGGTCACATTATTTCACGAAGCTCGATTTGGAGAAGGGATTCTTCCAGATTCCCCTTCACCCCGAGAGCCATCAGTTCACTGCCTTTGCTACTCCTAGGTGGTTGTATCAGTATAAAGTCCTCCCATTTGGACTTACCAATTCCCCAGCAGTATTCAATCATGCCATGAGACAAGTGCTCCATGGTATCGTAGGAGTAGAGATATTTGTTGATGACGTCCTTGTTCATTCTGCTACGTTGGAGGAGCACCTCAGACTCTTGGAAATTATCTTCAGTAGACTCCAGAGTTTCAACATGACTGTGAAGCCTAGCAAATGTAAGATTGCTCACAGTGAGGTGGAGTTTCTCGGACATATTGTTGGCAACAATCACTGCAGGTGTCAGGGTGACAAGATCAGGAAGGTTAGAGAAGCTCCGAGACCCGTGACTAAGAAACAGGTTAGAGCATTCCTTGGCCTAGTGGCGTATTATAGGAGTTTTATCCCCAACTTTGCTCTCATTGCCCAACCATTGTACGAGGTGCTACGGAAATATGCTCCAAACACCATTGAATGGGGAGAAGCACAAGAGATCTTTTGCTGCTCTTAAGAACATGTTGTGCAAGGAGCCTATCTTGCAGTTGCCTGATTCCAACAAACCTTTCATACTGCGCACTGATGCTTCACAAGATGGAGTAGGTGCCGTATTGATGCAGGAATCAGAAGGTGGAATCTTCCCAGTGGCATACCACAGCCATAGGCTAAAACCCGCCGAGAGGAATTACAGTACTGTTGAGAAGGAACTCTTGGCCATGGTTGATGGTTTTAAAAAATATTATTATTATTTATTTGGGGCACTATTCACTCTGGAAACTGATCATATGCCACTCACTAGTCTTAGCACGACCAAGACGTCTAATGCAAGATTGACATGCTGGACGCTGTATTTACAGCAGTTTAACCTTGTTGTGAGATACAACAAGGGAAGTGGTAACATAGGTGCAGACCTGATGTCTCGCCTGCTAACTGCTGACTAACATGGGCAACTGTTGTATGCTGGGTTCCGTAAGATGGGCGTCCTCAGAGATTTGAGTAATCCAAGGACCAGCCTGGTTCCCAGTTATAAGTGTACCAGTAAGACCTGACGTCTCGCCCATTGGCCCTACAGGACACAGTATGTCCAGGGCCTGTATATACATGTATACCATAAGTTAAGGGGGAAGTTTGAGAACCCTGCAGAGACAGTCCAAGGCTGTGTATGAATTACCTTGTGGAACATCTCGAGCTGTGGGCCTCTCTGAGGATTCCCGGAGAATGCACAATATCCACACGAGTGTTCACACCCACGGTGGGTGTTAAAACGTGACCTGCCCGAGATTGCGTAGCGATTCTCAGCTTCCTGTCATTAATCGTAAGTGTAGAGTTAGGTTAACCAGTAAACTGCCCATTCTGAGAAATTTGAGCAATTCAAGAAGTGGCACGTTTCCTGGTTAATAATGTTAGGTTAACTAGTAAACTGCCCGTTCTAAGAGATTTGAGTAATTCAAGAACTGGCACGTTTCCTAGTTAATAAGCATTAACCAGTAAACTATAAAGGTTCAAAGCAATTTGTGAAATCAAGAATTATGTTTCCTGGTTAATAATGACATACAGTAAGTACTGATTGCTAGGCAGAGAGAGAGAGAGAAATAACAGTTTTGATGCTCCACCTTAATTCCTTTCGCAGGTGCAGCTGGTGGATGCAGCATTGCCGTGCAGATCAGCTGGTCGTCCCTGTCGCATGCTGCCGCCCCTTCTCTTCTGCCTCGTCGTCATTATTTACTATAAATTTGTATTACATGATTTTACACGTAGGTACAGTTACACCACAACTGTCACACCTACACCATGTATTACATACATTACGCTACATAACAATTAGTTGTTAATGTAAATGCAGCAAACTTTTCGCTCAGTTTGACCTGAGTACAGGATTTTTCACCGTCGTCACAGAGTTTTTCCCTCAAGCTTGCTTCTATTAACGTAAATACGAGGTTTTTTCGCTCACTGGCGACTGTGACTCTCTCCTGTAGCAGGATAGCACACACACACCACAGTGTGAATCTTGTGTGATTGAGTAGGATTTATATGTATGTATATTGAAATTTTTTTCCTGGGAAAAAATTTCAACTTTTGATGGGACGTAATGTCACGAGTCGGCTCGTGACATTAGATTTAGTGGGAAACCACGAACTGTAGTAGAATCCCAGTGTTTATTGTTCAGTTAACCACTCACCTGGTCGGGAGTGTTTTTAAGGCAATTTTTCAATGTCATAAATGATTGTCTTTGTGCAAGACATTGGTGCTTCCACTGAGCGACTTGTTGTGGGCGTGTTTCGCTCATTCTAGCCGTTGGTAATGCCGCCACAACACTTCCCTCTTTCCCATGATTTGGTCAGTCAAGGTTTGAGCGCCGCGAAAGTAGGTAGTGTGTGGCAGTGTCCTTCCTACGACGCAGTTCCCACCGCCGCCATATTCCCACATAGCTGTGATTGGCGAGAGGCTCAGCGTGTGCAGTGTCCTTCCTCAGTAACGCCACCCAGTCATCCACTTTGTCCACTTTTCTGACCAGTATTTACTTTTCGTTTTCCTAGGCTTAAGAGTTAGCTTTTGAGTGAGCGAGTGAGTGCTATCTCCTTACTTTGAATTCATTTTGAAATGTAACGTAAATTTATTTCTTTGTAATCAATAAATTTAACAGTTCTTTTTCTCGAGCTTAATGTAATGTAAACTCGTGTTTTATTTTCCATAATTAAGCTTATTTCCCTTATAGCTCCTAGCTTGAATAAACGCTTTGCTATTCATAACTGGTACTTAGGCCAGTCTTGTTGTATTAAGCTTAAAATCCGTTGTGCCATCTAGGAGTTAATGCATCAGCAAGAATCTGTTATCATTAATAGCACTAGTTATTGATTGTCAGGGGTGAAGTCACTTTCTCCAGAGGCTAACAGTACTAATAAACAGCAATTGTGAGGAATTAGTTTTTGCTGTGTACTGTTGAGAAAGTTTATAAATTCTCGTTCTTAGAGAATCGGCGAAGCAAGCCAGAATAAAGTAATCATTGCTTGATTTTAGCAACACAGTTCATTGTCTTGTTCTCAGTATTACTGAAAATTATTCTTTAATATTTCTTGTTCTTAAAAACCCCGTGACAAGTAGAGAATTCAGAAGATTCAAGTTCAGGAATATGAATGCAAGATATGTTGTTGCGTACATATACACAGCAGCCTCTTTTGGCTTCGAAAAGAGTATAGAGAAAGTAGGAGGATATAGAAAAGTGTTTGCTGTCAGTTGCCTCAGACAAATGAGTCTTTGTGAGGAAAAGAAGGTGAGGTTTGGAGAAGGAGAGGCTGTGTTCAGCAGAGATAGTTAGACCACGAATGTTGCTGAAAAAAGATATGAGTCAGACAATGGTTCCAGGCATCTCGCCTGTCGTTACTGGGAGGGGGGCACATGGTGTGTGTGTGTGTGTGTGTGTGTGTGTGTACATACAGACATACATACATTTATGCATATATATAGTAGACTGTAGCACCAGTCGAGCAGGGCAGTACTCCCGAGGTGGATGGAAAGCTGATGACAGGGAGTGCTGGAGCTCCCGTTTCATCAGCCCTCAGGACTAGTTCCTGACCATCCCCCTTTGCTGAACTTTTTCAGTGTCTCAGTTACACAGAGAGTAGGCCAGCATGCTCTCCAGTACAAATTTCTCTTACTATCTTCACCAAACTACATGCACAGTACACACTACACTTCCTATTCAAAATTTACCAAAATGGCGTCGTCTTATCAAGCCTCGGAGTCCCCAGGGGGGGGACCATAAATGCCCCCACCATCTGCCCGTCTCCCGGTGACGACTCAAGGTGCCTGGAACCACGGTCTGACTCTCTTCTTCTTCATTTCTGCAACATTCGCGGCCTTTCCTCTAACTTTCGCTCTGTTGAGCACCACCTCTCCTCCTCTAAACCTCACCTTCTTTTTCTAAGTGAGACTCAGCTGTCTGAGGCAACTGACAGCAAACCCTTTTCTGTATCCTCCTACTTTCTCTATACTCATTTCAAAGCCAAAGGTGGCTGTTGTGTATATATACGCAACGACTTATCTTGCTCTCGTGTTCCTGAACTTGATTCTTCTGAATTCTCCACACTCTGGCTTCGGCTTTCCTGTCATTCTCTGACTAAACATATCTGTGCTGTTTGCTTATCCCCTAATTCTACTGACTATCAAAAATTCTTCGACTATCTTACTTCTACAATGGAACACATTCTATCCATTTCTCCTTTCTCTGAAATCTCCATTCTTGGAGATTTCAATGTTCACCACCACCTTTGGCTCTCCTCTCCTTTCACGGATCCACCCAGTGAACAAGCCTACATCTTTTCTATCCTTAATGACCTAGAGCAGCTTGTACAGCACCCTACCCGTATCCCTGACCGCCTTGGAGAGAGCTCCAACATACTTGACCTCTTCCTCACAACTAATCCTTCTGCTTACTCTGTTAATCTTTTCTCTCCGTTGGGCTCCTCCGATCACAACCTTATTACCTTAACCTGTCCTATCACTCCGGTACGGCCTGTGGACCCTCCAGTGAAACGTCGTCTGTGGCATTTTGGAGCCGCGGACTGGGAGGCCCTCAGGCAGTACTTCTTTGATTTTCCCTGGAATGATTATTGCTTCCATGGCCGTGAGCCATCTGGGTGTGCCTTGTGCATTACGGAGGTTATTCTCTCGGGCATGGAAGCATACATTCCTTTCTCATATCCTTTGACTAATGCAAGAAAGCCTTGGTTTAATCACGCTTGTTCTAATGCTGTCCGCAACAAGGAGAGGGCCTACAAAAGGTACCGGAGCCAACCCACCCCTGAATCACATCATCTTTACGTTTCTGCCCGGAATCGTGCTAAGTCTGTTCTTCGCTCTACTAAAAATAATTTCATCCATACTAAATGCTCTCAACTCTCCGACTCGAATTCTTCCCGCTCCTTCTGGCACCTTGCCAAAAATCTTTCTAACAACTTTACCTCATCATCCTTCCCTCCTCTTTTCTACTCTGATGGTTCTGTAGCTATTTCTTCTACTGATAAAGCAGATCTCTTCGCACAGACTTTCTCCTCCAATTCTACCTTAGACGATTCCGGTGCTGTTCCTCCATCACTTCCCCCTCTGACTTCCTCATGGCTGACATTAAAATTTCTTCAGTTGATGTATTTTCTGCCATCACTGGCCTCAGTACTAACAAGGCATATGGGCCTGATGGGGTCCCTCCTGTTGTTCTCAAGAACTGTGCTTCTGTGCTTACACCCTGCCTAGGCAAACTCTTTCGCCTTTGTCTGTCAACTTGTACCTTTCCTTCTTGCTGGAAGTTTGCTCTCATTCAGCCAGTCCCAAAGAAGGGTGACCACTCCCAACCCTCCAACTATCGTCCAATTGCTTTAACGTCCTGTATTTCAAAAGTTTTCGAGTCAATTCTTAATAGAAAAATTTTAAGGCATCTTTCCTATCACAACCTTCTTTTCGATCGTCAGTATGGGTTCCGTCAGGGACGCTCCACTGGCGATCTTCTCACCTACCTTTCAGACTCCTGGTCATCCTCCTTTCGGGACTTTGGCGAAAGCTTTGCCATTGCACTTGACATCTCAAAGGCTTTCGATCGAGTCTGGCATAAATCTTTAATTTCCAAACTGCCCTCCTACGGTTTCTATCCTTCTATCTGTGCCTTCATCGCTAGCTTCCTTTCTGGTCGTTCTATAGCCGCTGTAGTAGACGGCCATCGTTCTTCTCCTAGATCTATCAGCAGTGGTGTTCCTCAGGGCTCTGTCCTATCACCAACTCTCTTCCTTTTATTCATCAATGATCTTCTAAGCTGTACATCTAACCCTATCCACTCATACGCTGACGACTCCACCCTTCACCTTTCCATTCGGTTCCCGCAACGCCCATCTCAACAGTTACTTCAACAAGCAAGGGATGAGGCTGTGGCACACCTAATGTCTGATTTGGCTCGTATCTCTGATTGGGGTAAAAATAATATGGTGGTCTTTAATGCATCTAAGACTCAGTTCTTACACCTATCAACCCGACAAAATCTTCCACAGGTATACCCACTAATGTTTAATAATATTCAGCTTAATCCTGCATCATCTTTGAACATGCTTGGGGTTTCATTTACTCGGGACTTATCTTGGAAAGATCATATTACATCGCTTGTAAAATCTGCTTCCAAGAGATTGGGTGTGCTAAGTCGACTCCCTCTTTCTTTACCCCTGCACAATTGTTGACTCTATACAGTGGTTTTATCCGCCCCTGTGTGGAGTACAACTCTCATGTGTGGGGAGGCTCCCCACATACAACTCTTCTCAATAGGGTGGAGTCAAAGGCTTTTCGTCTCATTAACTCTCCTCCTCTTACTGACTCCCTTCAACCTCTGTCTCTTCGCCGCACTGTTGCATCTTTATCTCTTTTCTATCGCTACTTTAATGGTCACTGCTCCTCTGAACTGTCTGCTTGCATTCTTCCACCTCTACGACGGGCGCGTAGCACCCGTCTGGCAGCAAACTCTCATCCTTTTTCTGTCCAACTCTCTAATGCAAGAGTTAACCGTTACTCCCAGTCTTTCATTTATGCAACAGGCCAGCTCTGGAACTGTCTCCCTCTGTCTGTATTTCCTGCTGCCTATGATCTCCAGTCTTTCAAACGCAGTGTGTCCAGGCATCTCAAAATGATCGGATCTTGAATTTGGCTCTATATTGTATTTTGTTTTTCTCTTGGAGGGAACTGTTACTGCGGGCTCATGGCCTTTGGTTCCTTCTTCCTCGCATAAAAATATATATATATATATATATATATATATATATATATATATATATATATATATACTGTATATTTGTTTCATGTAACACAGCAGATCATCAAGTTTTGTGCACACTGTCAGTACAGTTCAATGTGTGAACCATTTGTTGCACTCAGGATATCTAGTCAGTACTCAGTTTCTTGCCATATTCTGCTCAGCATGTTAGCGTCCACCATTGCATACGTAGCCGTGATTCGAGCACGAAGTTCTTGCAAGTTTGCCACCTTGTTACTGTACACCACTTGTTTGACAAACCCCCACAGATAAAAATCGAGGGGAGTTATGTCGGACAATCTTGGAGGCCAGGCAATTGGTCCATCACGGCCAAACCAGCGACCCGGAAACGTCTTATTGAGGGCGTCTCTAACGACTTTGGCCCAGTGAGAAGGAGCACCATCTTGTTGGAAAGTGACATCAGGCATGTCTTCAATCTGAGAGAATACGAATCCTTCCAACATATCAAGATAATTAGTTGAAGTCACTGCTTTCTCTGCAAAGAAAAATGCTCCCACAAGTCGATCATGGAGCAGACCATACCACACATTAACTTTTGAGCTGTCACGTTCATGTTCAATGATTTCGTGGGGGGTTTCGGATCCCCAGATTCTCACATTGTGCCAGTTGACTTTCCATGATATATGGAAGGAGGCTTCGTCAGTAAACATTTCCTTTTTCAGATAATCTTCGTCATCCTCAATGCGACTTAGCATTTCCACATCATAGGCATTACGTTTAGGTCTATCATCAGGTTTGAGTTCTTGCAGCATCTGCAATGTATGAGCACAAAGCTTCAGTTTTTTATGCAAAATTATGTGTACAGTGGTTGTCAGTAGTCTAAGTTCTCTAGATGCCTGTCGAATTGATTTTCTTGGGTTTCGTTGAAACGATTCACGAATTTCTTCAACGATATCTGCACTTGTGCTTGGTCGGCCTGCGCTCTTCAGTTTCAAAACATTTCCAGTCTCTTTTGAAGCCTTGTACCACTGTCTGATGCTGTTCCGTCCTAATGGTCTCCTCCCATATCTCGTGCGAAAGCTGCACTGAACTTGTGTGCAGGATCTGGTCTTGATCAGCCATTCATCACATGTTGCTTTTTCCTGTGGAGTCGCCGTTCCACTCTAACTAAACCATCAAACCTGAAAACAGGCAAAACTTTATTAGTTACTTCATAGCAGAACGCAAACAGTACCACTATGTCTTGTCTGGTTGCCGGAATAATAACAATCAAAATTGGTCAAATCATTTCGGAACACCCTGTATATATCTGTCTATTTTCCACGCACGGTATGTATACCTTATTCACCTTAGAATCCACCTCTATATATCTGTTTATCCATCTTTCAATCTATCTATCACATTATCTATCTGCCAGTCAATCTATCTACTCTGTTCCACTTAAGGTAAACATACAGTATTCAGGTCAGTCCCCACCCATTCTGAACCCCTCCACGCCGCACCAATATCCCATAACAACTTTCATAGGGATACCAATAATATTTACTTTCCTACTCCACACGCCTACGTCCCCCACCCCTCCCCTCCATGCGCTCTTGGTAGCCTACCCATCCCTCCATCATCTGAATTTTATTGTGAAAACTCTACTAGGAGACAGAAAAATTGATTTATTTTTTTTTAGAAAGTGAGAAAGTACGAGCTCTGAAAATGTTGTTGGTCTAGTTGTGGTAACGACATAATTTACCTGCAGCCTCTGATGCATAGTTAGCAATGCCACTGTGCAACCAAAAGAAACAGGGTTGGGTTTTTTGGCTAGTCAGACTGGCACAAACAGTCTGTTTCCTCCTCATCCCTTGCCACCCAGGAGTATGTGTCCCATGAGGAAGGGGAAAACTTGGAAAAGTTAAATAAGGTGTTATAAGACAATAATGTTTTATGAACTTGTGCTTGATTCGGAAAGATTATGGAATGCAAGTTATTTTCATTATTGTTTATAGTTTATCCAGGCTGTTTTTCAGGGATATGAGGATCCAGCGAAGTTGGGTATCGGAGTGCATGCACTACAAAGACACAAGCATCTTCCCAACCTATATCGAATACTTAGCGGAGAAATCGAACCATCTGAAAAGCACACTGGCAGAGACAGAGTTCTCATCTTATTTCGCCAGTTGTATATTTTCTTCGGACAGCAATGGGAAGATAGTTGTTTCTTGGACTGAACGTTTGTCTCTACCCATATATCTATGAATCGCTAGAGTGAATATTAAAGACAAAATAAAAAACGATATGTGATAACTACCTGTTATGATGATACGTTTACTGTGGACGTTGGTTTTGATTCATTACACATATAGCGTCTCGTGTTACATGATGAAGTCGAGATCCCTGCCCTTTGCCGGGGAGTGGGAAAATGTCCCCACAACTTATCGCATCCGTTTGATTACATAATTTTCACCTTAACCAGACCATTAACACATGATTTTATCTGAAGATGGAATAAATATGTCAGTGCTACATTTTGCTCCTGCACATGGATAGTTTGCCCCAAGGTGAATAAAAACATCACAGAGAGAGAAGAAAATTGTATACGTTACTGTACCGTATTCAAGAGGTTAACATCAATTCAATTCAATTCAATTCAAACAGTTTATTAGCCATATATATATAAATATATAGGTACATTTTTTTTCTTTAATACAAGATATATAAACATGGCTGGGACCGTTAAATGAAGCATTTTTTACAGTCCCCTAAGAAAATATAAATAAAATAACGACGCCTTGTAAATGTCCAGTACTTATATACAGACAAACTTTTGCATATATTGTACATTGCATATATGATCAACATATAAATCGCAATAATTTATATTTACAATGAGCTTAAATTCCAAAATATATACATGAGATTCTATTAACGAATTAATACACATAAATATAGAAACACTTGTATATACACATACATACTCATATGAATGCCTAGTGGATGAACAATATATGAATGACTAATGAGTAATTAATATGTGCTAAGTATATATTTCTTTGTATTTATTTTAAACGTGGCTTTGTTATTAATACATTTTAAGTGTTCAGGCAGATCATTCCATTTTAAACATCCATAATACGTTACAAATCTTTTTTGAGATTCAGTAACTGGAAAAGGTGGTCTAATCTGATTTCTATTTCTGGTATTTATATTATGTATTTGATATGCTCTCTGCAGTTCAACAGAATTAATTATATACAGTTGTTCATGGAAATATTTTAAACATTCAAGTACATAAATATCGCTAATTTTAAGAATTTTGTAGTTTTTAAATATTTGTTCAGTGTGTTCATAATAGTTAACCTTTGCTATAGCTCTTATTATCCTTTTCTGAAGCAACTGTAGTGGTTTTAAATTAGTCATGTGTGCCATACCCCAAACAACATTACAATAATGTAAATAAGGATAAATTAATGTGTAGTATAGTGTGAGGAGTGTGTCAGTGGTTAATAAATGTTTTACTTTATGTAGTATGCCCGATAATCTAGAGACTTTATTGTGTATATGTGCTATGTGGTATTTCCAATTAATATTTTGGTCTATCAAAACTCCTAAGTACTTAACTGAATTCGAACTTTGTATTGTTTCCCTGCATAATTTGATCGTAACATTTCTTTCCAAGATTTTATTGCCAGCAAATACTAGATACTTTGTTTTTTCAATATTTATAGATAGTTTGTTTGCTGTTAGCCAAGTTGTAACATAATTTAATTCAAAATTTAATGTCCTTGATAATAAGAGTATATCATATGCTGAATAAGTGATATTTGTATCATCAGCAAAGATAATAAATTTTAATAAGTCTGATGACTTAACAATATCATTTATGTATATCAAAAATAGTAAAGGACCTAATATTGATCCTTGGGGAACTCCAGTTTTGATTTCTACATCTCCGGACAATATTTTATTTACTGAAGTATACTGCTTTCTATTGCATAAATAGCTCTGACACCATTTAAGACATGTATTTCTTATACCATAATGCTGCAGTTTCATAATTAAGATTTCATGATTTAATGTATCAAAAGCTTTTCTTAAATCCAAAAATACTGTTATTACATACTTGCCCCGCCCTAATTCCTGCAGCACATGGGTCATTAATTTTGTAATTGCTAATTTAGGAGAAAGATTCTTCCTAAATCCAAACTGAGATTCAGTTAGGATTTTATTAGTTGTAAGAAAATAATTCAGTCTATCGTACATAGCTCGTTCATAGATTTTACTTAAAGCGGGAAGTATTGAAATCGGTCGATAGTTGGAAACGTCATCCATTTTTCCCCCTTTGTGAATAGGTATGAGTTTAGCCACTTTTAACCTCTCTGGAAAAATACCTGATCGAAAAGACAGATTAATTAATTTTGAGATAATGGGAGCCAGGATTGTTACGGTTAATCTTATTACCGTAACGTGAATACCATCATATCCAGGTGCTGAATCTTTTATAGATTTTATTATAGAAATAATTTCTTCCTCTGATGTATCCAGCAGTATAAAGTCTTGGTACGTGTTTGACATATAACACATGGGAGATAAATTACAGGTTGGAAGCTTACTAGATAACTGAAGACCGATATCTGAGAAGTAGTTATTAATGTAATCACTTATAGTTTGTGGATTACTAGTATCACAGTTGTTGATGTTCATACGTTCTATGTTTTGGTTGCTTTTATCTTGAGAGTTGATCACTTCATTGATTAATTTCCACGTTCCTTTAGAATTACCTGCAGTGTCTTTAAATTTAGTATTATAATAACGCTTCTTGGCTGTTTCCAACATGTTGTTAACCCTGTTTCTGTATTCCCTATAACGAGCTCCAAATGTCAAAGGGCGTTTTATATATTTCTTGTATAATTTATGTCTCTCCTTAATATGCCCAAGTAGCTCGGATGTGACCCATGGTTTGTTGACTTCTTTTGCTTTAATTTTTATTGTTTTAAGGGGAATATTTTCTTCTACTACATTTGTTATGGCATCTGAAACTATATTGTATGCAGTGTTTGGATTATTATCCATGTGTATGTTATTGAACCTTTCTTTCATAGCCTGGCATAAAAGCTCTTGATTGACGTTTTTATAATCTCTATATGAAAATATTAATGGTTCTTTTTCAATCTTACTTTTACAATGAATAATTGGAGCAAAATGATCAGTCACATCGGTCAACAAAATACCGGATCCTGATATATAATCGAGGCTGTTAGTCCATATATGATCAATGATCGTGGCACTCTTCTTATTTACTCGTGTTGATTTATTGATGCATGGATAATATCCAAAACTGGCTAGTAAATCTATGAACATTCTAACATTTGTTTGTGAATTATTAAGTAAATTGATATTAAAATCTCCTAACAAAATACATTTTTTACCAGTTGCAGCTATGTCCCTAAGAATTTTTTCTAATAATTCTATAAATGACAGGATGCTTGCATTTGGTATCCTATACAGAACACCACAAATTATGCGTTTACTTAGGTAAGAGGCTTCAATAAATAATGTTTCAATAGTATCACTCATCATACATAAACTATCACAAACATGGCAAGAAATAATATTTTTCACATACAGACAAACCCCCCCTCCATAATGATTCCTATTATTAGTATATAATTTATATCCTTTCAGTTTATATAAATCCTCAGTATCTTTGGAAAGTCGTGTTTCACAATAAGCCATTATATCAATATTATGACAATTTGCAGAGATACCAGAATATAATAAAAACTTTTCTAAATTAGTGGGAATACTGTTTATGTTGTAGAGTAACAATATGGGACAAGAAATTTTACTGTTTAACAATTGATCAAAATCTTCTTGATTATAATATTTAGAAACAGGCAATGAAATATTTAAACCACTTAATTCATCAGATTTACTTAAATCATTTGAATCATAATTTACACTAAAATGATAATGTAAAGTACTAAATTCATCGTATGTTAACACTGATGAACTCTCATGCAGCAGCTCAAGAATTTCATCATCATTCAAGTGAGGAAAAAAAGCCATTATAAATGAAAACTGTACATTATTTGAGTACTATACAATTTTTCATATCCATACAAGTACTTACAGGGCACCTCTTATCTTTTTCGATCTTGTACTTCGGACCATTGCGTTGTCTCTGAGCTCCTCATCCGCCCGGTCGGCTAAATGACTTGGAGGGCGCTGCACTGACATAGCCTCAGCAGTAGCTGCACTCGCAGCTGAGCAGCTCCCATCTAGCTGAACAGCAGCCCCCAAGCAGTCAGCACCGGCCGGGACAGCATCAGCCACAGCACTCAAATCAGCCCGATGTTCCTCTGTGGTCTTCGTGTTGAATCCCTGCAACAGTGATATCCTTTCCTTCCTCTCTCGAATGATTAACTTAGTATGACTGAAGTAGGCAATTTTCCCTTCAGCTCTTGCCTTCTTTAGCTCCGGTAATTGGGCTCTTCTTGCTTGTACAGACGATTCACACAGGTCCTCACTAATATAAATGTTTGTGTTTTTAAGTTTGGCAGAGTTTCGTAGGGCAAGCTGACGATCTTCAAAGTTATTGAAGCGAGCCACCACAGTACGGGGACGAGTAAATATAAAGTGGAGGGAATGGTGTATTCACGAACAGGCTAATCATGGTTCAGTGTAGTGTCTGATGGGTTTCTGCGAGGTATATACAGACAGGGTTCATTGATGTACAATATCGATAAATACAGAGGCACTGAACAGTGACTTTTGAAACTCAGTATTGCAATCTTTGGAGTCCAGGAAATTTCTCAAAATCTTGTGTAGATGTCCATAACTGTTTGACTAAAAAGTGGATCAATATAAGTGTCCGTAATGGTACAAAAAGGTTGGACTGATCCCTCGTGAAGCCTAGATTTAACTTTCTGCACTGTCTACATTGGCTGTGGTCAGGACTATAACAGCCTCATGATAATATTTTTGATATATTGATTGGCATGATCTTTCCTAAAACAACCAATTATGTTATTTGTGAAGAAAAGAAATATTTGTTATTGTTGCAGATAAAATTTCAGATTCGTCATTTGCAGTTGCATCGATTAGATCAGTTTCAATATACCGTGCAATCACACATACAACAAGAATCTCCTCCATGGGCTAACTCTGCTGCATCTCAGTTCGGATCATGTAGTAGTGCAGAAAGACGAGATCTACCACATCCCATCACATTAAACTCCATCACAGTCCCCCATCACTCTCACCGACTACACCAGAGGCAGTGTTACCAGATCTGAACACACACACACACACACACACACACACACACACACACACACACACACACACACACACACACACACACACACAGACACACAAAGGCAAGGTATTAAGCAAGTAAAAATTCTCCTCATTACTCATAAAGCCTCCTGAACGACGCAGTAAAGGGAGTGAAAGAGACTCCCACACCTACTCTGCCAACATCTCTTAAAATAAATACATTTCACCAGAAGCCACACTGTCCCACCCACCCCCCCAAAAAATGAAATAAAAACAAACCCAGAAGTAGGAATGAAAAATCCAGCTGAGGAAGACGCCATCATTATCACTGTCACCATGATAATCATTAACAACAACAGTAGAAGCAACAGGCTAGCACTACTCTCTACAGAAGACATATAGGGCAGGAGCTAGAAAAAGTATGAGGAGACTGGGAAAGCATGAGACCTATTAACTGTGCTACAGTAAGTGAAATGGGCCCGTTTCCTATTCATACAAGCAAATTTTACCGAGTATCATTACGAAAATTGGAATGCGTCATCATATTACTCTCCACCTCCATCACTATCCCCTACTCCCCCCGAATGAGAAACGTCAGCGCTGCTCAGTGATGTGGCCAAAATCCATTATCTCATCAGGCAAGCTTTATCACCCGAGCAAACTTCTATACGCATCACCGTTATGATCATCATCCTAAGCCTATTTCTCCACGAAATCAGTAGACAAAAAGCTAAATGTAAGAAATA
Organism: Coenobita brevimanus; assembly: GCF_032717465.1. Taxonomy (NCBI): domain Eukaryota; kingdom Metazoa; phylum Arthropoda; class Malacostraca; order Decapoda; family Coenobitidae; genus Coenobita; species Coenobita brevimanus. Next base: position 39,569,213 of record NC_137021.1, on the reverse strand, counting down.
CCAGGTTACATTTGTTTACATATCAGTTCTTATTATAGTGTTGTTACAATCCTTTAAGTATTTTTTTTAAGTCTTGAGGGTTTACAAAAAAAGCATGACATCAATATGATGTGACAAACTTGCACATATTCAGGACTTCAGCCAAAAGCTTATCGATAATGACAAGATGACTTTTGACTTCATGTTTTAACGTCATCCTATCAGCTGTCACGTTTGGGGCATCTGAGTCAGCCACGTTCACAATGAATGAAAGAGGATGAGGCTCTAGAGTAATTTCTTACTGGAACAATCTTTGAGAAAATAACAGAGAAGACTCAAGCATGGCATTCATCACTAACCCATGTTTCCCTGTCGTAAAAAAAAAAAAAAAAAAAAAAAAAAAAAAGCTTAACCGTTGCGCTAATATCTATTACTTTTACACTAATCTTTCTTCCAGCCGACGATTTCATTCATCTTACGAGAAACGCTACGTGGTGAATGGTGGTCAAGCAGCTAGTGAAGTTATTTCGCGTCCAAAACTAAAGTTCGTTACTGGTTTTGATGAGGAAAGAGTATGATAATTGAACCTCATTACAATATACTTTACTGGTGAACCAAAAGGCTCACCGACATGTCAGAAATAACCCCACTGATTCAGTAAAATGAATCCTGAAAGACACAGAATGAACCCAGTATGGACTGTCGGTATATGTGCCAAAATGGTGATTTATAAAGCTGTGTTTCAAGATGCAGTGGTTGGCCTTCGGGAAAATTCTTAGTCCATAGGTTCCCAAACAGTGCCATGGTGCAATTCTCATGAAGGCATGGGACAATTCAAAGGATTTTATTTTTCTGTCAACCAACTTGTGCAAAGCATACCTAGAGGCAATGGAAACCTGCATTCTTCGAACTTATGAGGCGACCAAACTGTTTTGCACACTTTAGTAAAAAGGAGCTTGACAAAATTTGAAGGGATGCTACCCTATTACCTGCAAACGGACTTGATGGGTGTCTGTCAGTTCTATGTTCCTTAGAAAAATAGATTTTCCCAACCTGTTTATTATCAAAGTAAAAAACAAAAACATAATTAGATGGGGGTGGTGATTGTCGAGTCGGTAGGGAGGTGCACCGTGGTCTGTTGCCTAAAATGAATGTGTGATCAACTCCCTGCTAGGGCAGGAAAGAACTTAATAATTTTGAATTTCGTAAAAAAAGAAAAAAAAATACTGATATGCCACAAGATCCATCGACATTAAAAAAAAAAAAAACACGTAATACCAGTATACGAGTCATTCATGTGACTGCTTGTAGTCAATATGGACGGTGGGAGTTAACACAATAGTGGTGACATGTGGAGGTGTTGGGTCGCAGGAGGACTGCCCAGCCTAAGGGAACGAACTGTTATGGTTATAATCAGACTAAGGTGCGAAAAAAAAAAAAAAAATCCTTCTTGAACCCTTTCTCGACCACTGACACCCCAGTTTCCTACAAAAAATACAAATTCAGTCGTATCACCGAGTCTCATTTCATTTGTTGTGTGTTCCTCTATGTACAATTGGCCACATATGAACCTGGGATAGCATCTGTGTGAAGCGGAGGTCTACTTACACTTTTTGACTTTCGTGCATCATAGTTGCTTGGCCACTTCGTCTGATATTTGACGACCCTGTCCATTCATGTAACTGCCACCAACAAGCAAGAGAATACGTCAAGGCTATAAAGTGCACCAGAAACCACACCTTATCTGTACCTTGATGCTGTCCCAGCTCTATATGCGACCAACTGCACATTTACAGCGTCATTATTTTTAACACTCCAGTTATTATAATAGAATAAACATCTTCATCAGAGTGATACTACTTTGCATCTCCATCTGAACTTGTAGTTATGGGGTCGCAAATGTTATTGTATTTTTTCTGAGGGGGGGTAGGGGAACCACCGGTCTAATCTATGCCTGGAATCGGAATCATTTCTCCTTCCTCTCTCTCTTTTTTTCTTTTTTTTTTGTCTTTTTCCTTCACCTAAACCCTCTGTTCCCTCTCTCCCTTCCCCCTTCCCACCTTCCATTCCTTCCCTACCTCCATCCCCCCCTCACCGTATTACATACAGATACCCACACGTACAATATCTCGTCTCTGTTCGTACCTAAAGAGGGACTGGGTGTGGGCGAAAATACTAAGTTTTTTTCAATAGGAAACGTCTCCAATTCTGGATAAAAAATCTTCTGTTTGACCAATATCCGGCACTGTGAAAGACACACACACACACACACACACACACACACACACACACACACACACACACACACAAAGCACTTAGAAGAACTTGGATGTGTAGCAACTGGTAACGCAGTGGGGAGGGGGGGGCGGTCAAGAAAAATGGCCCTAAAACTTTGGCTAAGTACCTCCTCATGAAAGAAATATGTTGCCTCCAGCAGCCATTTCGCAGATTACGGGCACATCACAACTCAAGCTGAAGGTAAGAAATGACAGGCAACAGGACTCTTGACTAAGAGAACGGGCTGTTTACCCTACGCGAAGATAAAAATGACGGTCAACAGAAACTGGGGAGGACGCCATCCATCCTGGGTTGTATGATTATGACGGTCGGATGTACACACATACATACATACATATATTGTGTGTGTGTGTTTCTGTATGTATTTGTGAGTGTGTGTTTTAATTTTGTGCGCGCGCGTGTGTATGTATTTGAGCGTGTGCATATGTTTACTTGTATGTGAGTGTGTGTGTGTGTGTGTGTGTGTGTGTGTGTGTGTGTGTGTGTGTGTGTGTGTGTGTGTGTGTGTGTGTGTGTGTGTGTGTGTGTGTGTGTGTGTGTGTGTTTATCTTAAAAGAAAGAACCCAGGGTTGAACTCTGAAAAAGCTCTCCTTTCCAAGGAAAAACAAGCGGTGCCAGGCACAACAAACCTCGCCCAATAGCAGTTGTTTTACTGCTGTTAATTACTGAAATGGTACTGCCATTTAGTGTCAGTACGGTACACAATGTCTAAGGTAATGGTGCAGAAGTGTTCAAAATACGCCCTCTGAAAATCCGTGCTCTAGCGACTGACCTTTCAGTATCATTCAAGGTCAAAGGTTATGGTGCCAAATAAAAGCCCATATGAGACTCCCCATATTTTGACAGTAGTAAATATCAATCTTCAACGAGTTTCGAGTTATAGTCCCCAGAATATCCGTAACCTTGAGTGTGGCCTTTCAAGATCACTCAAGGCCAAAGGTCTTGGTGCCAAATGAGAGCCCATATTGCGAGTTCCGGTATGTTCATAATAGTAAAAATCTCTATCTTCAACAGGATTCAAGTTATAGCTCTCTGAATATCAGTGACACTGATTTTAATCTTCCAAGTCACTCGATTACCTCCAAAATTTAATAACTTTCTCTTGGGACCAGTGTCCACATATTATGAAACTTTTATGTAATTTCATTCAGACGCTTTTCCGTTATGTTGCTCTAAAACAAACTCAACCAAAAGTAATACCTCGCCAGACACTCTCCGGGCAAGGTAAAAATCCAGACCATTTCACAAATTATATGAAATGATAATAATAATAATAATAATAAACAATATATAATAATAATAGTAATAAATAATAATAGTAATAATAATAATAATAATAATATTATTATTATTATTATTATTATTATTATTATTATTATTATTATCATT
>NC_137021.1:39543047-39563047 GCF_032717465.1 Coenobita brevimanus | reverse complement strand
CTTAAAGGCTATATTGCATTAAAGGTTTCAGCTTAAGCAGTTTCTGAGATAGAGTCCAGGAATCCCTTTTTTTTTATTCTGAATAATACCCAACGATTCGCTTGATGAACTGGCATCATATATGGCCAGAAAAAGTAGCCAGCTGGGCGATTAATATGACAAAGTTTGAAGGCTCTAGGCCACAAAGCCTCTGGGTAATGGTCATTTACTCTTTTAACCGGAATTTCGGAAAGAATAATAAGAATACTGAAAAAACAAGGAGGGAGAGATAGAGATAGAGAGAGAGAGAGAGAGATTGCCTGCCAGTGTGTGTGTGGGAGGGGGTGTGTGACTGGACGGGAAGAATGAAGTATTTGCCATTCCTTGTGGTCGGAGTGTTCTGGAAAGCCTAATGGTGTAGGTGTGTCAAAGCTTCATGCCGTGATTTTTGTGGTGACTGCTGTGGTGAGCGTTGTGAGAGGCGGCTGGAAAATGGAAGTCACTGGAGTAGGGGTTGACTGGGTCATATATATATATATATATATATATATATATATATATATATATATATATATAAAGCAGCCGTGGCTCAGTTGGTTAGAGCGCTCCGCTCTGACCGAAGGGTCGGAGGATCGAATCCACCCAAGGGTCATTGGCAGACATCAGGAAGGGCATCCGGTCATAAAATGCTACACGCTCCAATCCAAAGTCCTCTACCCAGGGGCAACGCCTTAGTCCTTCGGGGATACCAGGCGTGTTTGCAGATGATACTGCACTGGTGACTGATTCAGAGGAGAGATTGAGACAGTTGGTAAAGGAGTTTGGAAGGGTGTGTGAAAGGAGGAAATTGAAAGTAAATGAGAATAAGAGTAAAGTGATGAAGTGTACGAGGTTGATAGATGGTAGGGGGATGAATATAGTTTTGAATGGTGAGTTGCTTGAGGAGGTAGATTGTTTTAAATATCTAGGGTCACATGTTGCTGTGGATGGAAGAATAGATGCAGAAGTGAAGTTTAGAATAAATGAAGTAGGAAAGGTGCTGGGAGGAATGAAAAAAGTGTTTAAATGTCGTTCGCTTAGAATGGATGTAAAGAGAAGGCTGTATGAGGGTGTTGTGGTACCGACTGCATTATATGGGGCTGAAACATGGAATGTGGGTGTAGCAGAGAGGAAAAGTTTGAATGCAATGGAGATGAGATGTCTGAGGAGTATGTATGGAGTGACGCGTATGGATCGAGTGCGAAATGATGAAGTGCGAAGGAGAACTGGAGTTGTTCGGGAGATGGCTGGTAGAGTTGAGCAGAGGGTGTTGCAATGGTTTGGGCATATGGAGAGAATGGATAATGAACGATTGGTGAAAAAGATAACTAGATCTGATGTGAGAGGTGTAAGGCTAAGAGGGAGACCACGCATAGGATGGATGGACAATGTGAAGAGAGTGCTGGATGCGAGAGGGATGTCTGTTGAGCAAGGAAGAGTGGCTGTGCGTGACAGAAATAAATGGAGAGAAATTGTGAATGAATAAGTGATGACGCAGCCCTGAGGGGATATTCTCCCGCATTTGGTCTGATAAGCTAGTCAGGTCAGGTGCGGGTAAGGGGATGGGTCTGTTATGATGTGGCAGGGGTAAACCAGTTCTGCTGTCGGGCCCTGCTGCGGATGTCGCTGATTGCATTTCGCAGTTGACCCTTGTGCGGTGTGATGCGGTGAGGATCTGTCCGTTCTCCCCTTTGGGGCTAAGATGCGAATGAATGTGTTTGAATGGATGAGTAAATGGAGAGTGAGTCGTCCTGTCTCGGCTACCTCCCTTTCCTTGGGGGAAGCAGCCTAGGTATATATATATATATATATATATATATATATACAGTATATCAATCTATCTATTTATCTATCTATCTATCTATATAGCTATCTATCTATCTATCTATCTATATAGCTGTATATAGTTTTGTGTGTGTGAGTGTGTGTATACGGATAGACTGGATAGATATTCAGATACCAGTATCTATCGTTACATTATTCGAGAGAAACTAACTGGGATACTGAACGAAAGTTTTTATAAAACATTAATACTCGATATACTGTTATCATATACCATATATATATATATATATATATATATATATATATATATATATATATATATATATATATATATATATATATATATATATATATCCCATTGGAGCTCAGTGTCTGGAATATTGGACAGAATTGGGATTTTTTAAGTCTTTATAAAGTAGGGAACCCCCGGGTAGGGACCTTTGAGCTTCGCGACTTGGAGCCGTTAGGCGGAGGGCGGTAAGCTTAGTACACACCCAGCGCCATGCCTCGCCCAGCACCCCTGGGATCCAATGGGTTAATGACTGGCAAACCTATCAGTCTCTTTAACCCATTGGAGCCCAGTGTCCGGAATATTGGACAGAACTGGGATTTTTCAAGTCTTTATAAAGTAGGAAACCCCAGGGTAGGGACCTATGAGCTTCGCGACTATGAGCCGATAGGCGGAGGGCGGTACGCTTAGTACCCACCCAGCGCCATGCCTCGCCCAACACCCCTGGGATCCAATGGGATATATATATCTATATATATATATATATATATATATATATATATATATATATATATATATATATATATATATATATATATATACCTTTCTTCTTTTCATTACTTATTTAAAGCATATAAATAACATCTTTCACCCAGTCACGCTTGTCAATTATACTGCTATTGCTCGACTGTTCAGATTGATGTTAATCGAGCCTCCTTTATCATTCTACTTTTTTTTTCGTGATGTGGGCATCTCGGAAAGTAATTTAAGACTAGATGAGAGATGGGAAAAGAACAAAACCCTGCGTAACAGCATTACTGACAGTTTTTGATAAAGTCCAGTGACCATCAACAACAGCAGCTGTTGAACAAGATGTGAAGTGTTTTGAGAATATACACAGAACTTTCACTGGATCTAAGTATCTGTATACATTCTATGTATTTATTATTTCACTGTTACTTTTCGCCTCCCATAACTGACTCAGCTGAACAAAACTGTCCCGCGTAAGCTGAAATAAATATTAAACTGTCATGATCGTTACAGGTAAATTGATACCAGTGTTATCAAACTCAGGAACCCATACTTGCTCCCTACTGGAAAAAATGAAATTAAGTACTAGAAAATACACGACCATAAGAAGGAGCAACATTTGCCATCTAGTTTTATCACAGACCTTTAATGAAACAAATATGGCAATTTTATTCTCATGTTTACATTTTGCAATGGGAGAAAGATTTGTTGTATGAATTGCTGGGAGAAAGGTTTGTTGTATAAATTGCCATTTCTTATAATTCTCTCATCCCAAGTACATCTATCTGTTTTGTTATTCTTTGGCTTTCCACAGATGATATTACTTCATTTAGGAAAGCACCCTAAGGGTCATACAGCCCTATCAGGTTTCTGGGCCAGGCACATTATGTCTATGTTTGAGTCAGTCTCTCTCACGCTGACCCACATCTTCGGGGAGCGATATTTTTCTTTGATCCCTCTGCATAAATACACTTTTCATGATAGAATGTTAAAAGAAAAAGAATGTTAACTGTGATTTCATTTTAAAGCTGAATAGTTGTACTTTGTCGTAGTATGTTAAAAAAAGGAGAATAAAGAAAATAAAATGTCAAAATGATGAGTTGAAGTTAGGCAAAAACTATAAATTTTATACCTTGCTGTAGAAAAATATTCGGCAAAAAATCTAATAAAGATATGTAAATCTGGTTTAAACCATGCAAAACTACAATAAATTACCTTTACAATGATATATAGATTATGGCAATTTTTGTATTTTATGGCAAAGTAAAACAAAAGGAGAGAGATGCACAGTTTTATTTTATAGTCTCAACCGCATAATCATTTCCCAATCTTTTTCTTTGATCGGTCGGTGTAAATACACTTTTTATGATAGGATGCTGGTTGTCGTGTTCTGAAGCTGACTAGTTGTACAAGGTGTCCTAAAAGTTACTATGTAGTGACTGACCCAAGACATCAAACAGATAACTCTGGCCACCCTTCAGAATGTGTTCCAGCAAATCCTGGAAATGTCCCCCAGAGGCCTGAAGACATGTGTACATACGACGCTGCATAACACATTCTGAGGGGTGGCGAGAGTTATCTGTTCAATGTGTTGGGTCATTACAAATTTCTCATTGCACAGTAACTTCTCGGACACCCTATACTTCATCATAGTATGTTCAAAAAAGGAAACCAATCAATCAATCATTTCCTGTGGCACCCTCGGGGATGCATAGGGCCTCGATGAACTCACACCACCACATCCTATCTTGTGCTAACCCCTCAAGATCTCCCCAACACTCATCTCCAGCTTCCCGTCTCATTGTCCTCACCCACGTCTCTTTTGGCCTTCCTCTACCTCTCCTACCAAGTGCCACCCACCCTGGTGTACCTCGTACTATTCCCTGTCTCCTATACACATGTCCTAGCCACTTCCATCGTGAGAACCTAACATATTCATCGACCGGCTGCACTCCCGTTATTTCTCTAATTCTACTATTTGGTATCCTTTCCCACCACTTAACTCCTAATATTCTTCTAAGTGCTTTGTTTTCAAACACCAAGAATTTATTTTCCATAGTCACTGTGCTGTACCAAGACTCGTGTCCATAAATTAAGATACTCCTAACCATTACCTTATAAAGTTTGATTTTTGTATGCACAGAGAAATTTTTATTATTCCAAATATTTTTAAGCATTCCCATTGCCTGATTAGCCTTCTTTAACCTTTCCTCGAATTCAAAGTTCAAAGAACCATCCTTGGCTAAATAAGTACCTAAATATTTAAACCTATCAACTTGCTTTACAACCATACCTCCAATTACACATTCCTGCGCATTTTCCATATTCATATTGATTATTTCAGTTTTTCCACAATTAATAACCAAACCCACCTTGCGACCTTCACTAACCAAACAGTCCAACACTCTCTGCATCTCTTCTGGCCCATCACAAATCAAAACTATATCATCTGCATAATCTAAATCCAAAAGTTTCCTGTTCTCTCCCCAAAGTATACCTGCACCGGTTTCTGTTCCAACGCGTTTCATAATGTAATCAATGACCAATATAAATAGTAAAGGCGATAGAACACCACCTTGAATTACTCCGGACTTGACTTCAAACGAATCACTCAGACAACCATCAACCATCACTTTACAAAATGTGTCCTCATGCATGTTCATAATGACCCTCACAAACTCCTCTGGTATTCCATAATGTCTCATGATCTTCCCCATAGTCTCTCTCGAAACACTATCAAAAGCCGTTTCAAAGTCAACAAAACAAAGACTTAACGGTACTCTCATTTCATTAACTTGCTGCATCAAATGCCTAACTATAAAGATCTGATCATTGCAACCACGTCCCTTTCTAAAACCAGCCTGTTCATCCCTCAGAATACCCTCAACCACCGGCTCCAACCTATTTAACAACACTCTACTGAAAACTTTCAAAGCTATCGGTGACAAAGAGATTCCCCTCCAATTACCACATTCACTCAGGTCTCCCTTCTTCGGAACTTTAACAATTACACCATTCTTCCAAACTGATGGTAGTAACCCCGTCACCCATATCTTATTGAATAGCTTGGTCAAGATCATTATTAATCTACCCCCCTCCACTTTAAACATTTCCGGAAATAAACCATCCTCCCCTGGTGCCTTATTATTCTTTAACTGTTTTACTGCTTTCTCCACTTCTGCAAGCCTCAACTCTCCTGTTTCTATATTTAAATCTTCCTGAGCAGACGGTATATCCTCTTCTGGTGGTATTGGTCTATTAAGAACTGTCTCAAAATGCTCTTTCCATCTATTTTTAATATCTCCATCTTTGGTCAATAAATTTCCTTCCCTGTCTCTAACTGGTATTTCCTTGCGTTTACCTGCATTACCACTCAGTTCTCTAATCGATTCATATGCTATTCTTTGACTCTGTCCATCATTTTTGTTTATTAAGATTTCAGTCTCTGCAACCTTTTCATCCACACATCTTCTTTTATCTCTCCTAGCTAACCTTCTTACTTCTGAATTCAAACTCCAGTACGCAGCTCTTGCTAATTCAATCTCTCGTTCGTCAACGCATTGCATCTCACTCCTCAATTTAGCCTCACCTCTCTTTTTTATCATATCCCACGTTTCCTCTGATATCCATTTCTTTCTCCTGAATCTGTCTCCTTCCAATCGTACATTCAGCAGTCTGATGCAAAACTTTGTTCACATCCTCCCACATCTCATCTACACTTCTCTCCCCCTCTTCCAACGTTTCCAACACCAAACACCTATTTCTGCATTCTAATCTGAATTCCTCCTTTTCTTCTCCTTCCCTTCTAAGCTTAACAATATCGTATCTACCAACACCAGATTTTTCCTTCTTCTGATTTTTAAGTTTAAACCTTATTTTTGCAATGCTGAGTTGATGGTCACTACCAATATCCGCTCCCCGTTTAACTTGAACATCTAGCAGAGAACTTCTATGCCTCCTACTGATAGCGATGTGATCAATCTGATTTTTATATTTTCCACGCGGCGACACCCAAATTGTGTTGTGTATGTTGCAATGCTGAAAGAGTGTGCCCCCGATGACTAAGTCATTTGCTAGACAGAAGCTTCCAAACCTCACTCCGTTTTCACTCATCCTACTACCAACTCCCATCTTACCCATACATGCCTCAAATCCCTCATTTGAACAACCCATTACTGCATTAAAGTCTCCAACGCAGATCAAAACATCATGTCTAGGTACCCTTCCTACTCCTTCTTGCAACTTTTCATAAAATGTGTCTTTCCTTTCATCGAGTGCAGCATTAGTAGGTGCATAACACACAAACAGACTGATGTTGCCATGATTTGATTTAAACCGTGCGTATAACAATTGCTCATCTATAGGATCCCACTCACATAAAGCCTTATTTGCCTTACAACCCAGCAACAATCCTACTCCCTGATAATACATTCCGTCCTGTCGGCCAGATATCAATAAACGTATACCATCCTCCAAATCCAACTTATCGACTCCAGTTAATCTAGTTTCTGTCAGAGCACAATATCAAGTCCGTAATTTTGAAAAACCTTCACTAACTCATCGATTTTACCGTCATGATTTAGCGTTCTCACATTCCAGTTACCAATTTTAATTGTATTTTTTTCCTTGACAAAGGAATTAGATTGTAATTGAGGCAACCGTGAGATTCTTAGCACCCCCTGCCCATTTAAGGGCTGCACGGGACTGGGGGCCATTATTGTTCTTTCAGAGTCCATCAAGGTTTCTTTGGCTAACTTCCTGAACACCTCGCCATTGTGTTGCAGTCGCAGTAGGCAGGTAACTTGCCTGATTGCCCACACCCGAAAGACCCAGCTATGCTGTAGCCAGTCACGTACCGGCATGCTTCCCAGCCATTTCACTCTCAAGGAGTTCCTCTGCCTGAGAAAGCAACCACCCCCCTGCTCCCGAGGGCTTTTGATCTGTGTAGGTAGAGGGCGATCACTCCCTCACTAGCCATATACAGTGTATATACAGTGTATAGGCTACACTCACCATAAAACAAAGAAAATAAAAGGTCAGAGCGACAAGTTAAATTTAGGCAAAAAACAAAAATTTTATACCTTGCTGTAGAATAATATTCCCCAAAAATAAAGTGATAAAGAAACAAAGCCATGAGTCAGACCAGCTGTGCAGTACCCGCCACACATACAGTAACCACTCCATGACGTCACGCTGGAACCTCTTTGTTATGACACGTAAACGCGATTTATGGTAAATATTTTACAAACGTTTCTTAAAATGATGAATAAAAGCGTCATCGGAATCTCAGAGGTTGGATTTGAAATGACGATCAAAATCGTAATTGGAAAATAGAGTTCAGTTCTTGAACTGAATCACATCATCTGATCATAAAAGGAAAATATCCCCCACCTCCCATAAAAGGCAGAAAGGCACAACAAATGGTTGCTGGCAAACGTCAAATAAGTACTAGTACATTACAACACACGTACGTCAAAATTTTACCTGACCCTGTGACCTTGAACCTCGACTTCTTGTTCTCAAAATTGAATCCATTTTCACCTACTTTGCTTAAAATACAAATCGTTTGAGAAAACATGTACACTACAAGTCCGTCCCTTACTAACTTACCTGCAACCCGTTTCCTAACTTCATTGTTTACGGTGAGTGAATGAATGAATGTTGAGATGCCTGTCAGCTCCTAACAAGTCATCGGAATGCATGGACTAACTCCTTCAGCAAACGACCCATCTTAATACTATTCTTGTTACCATTAGATGATTTTTTTCAACAAAATAATTTCCCGCAAATAAGAGGAGTAAGAAAGATGTTTACTATCCACTGTATTACTCACTCTCCTTAAGATCGTACAACCGTCGGCTGGTAAGATAAGGATAATGAAATAAACGTCACTGGAGGAGTATGTTGAACAGTGTGTTATGGTACCTCAGGCATATTAACATACTGTACACATGCCACTCAAGTCAAAGCCATAATCAGTCCTGTGCTGCTCATTTCCCCCTTGTTCGGTCATTAACCTTATCTGGATGTTACTGTAAAAAAAAAAAAAAAAAAAATCCTCACTCTTTTTCATTTATTCTGTCTCTGTCTCCGCTTCTTTTTCTTATGTTGTTGTCACTGTTCATTCTCTCTCTCTCTCTCTCTCTCTCTCTCTCTCTTCAGAGCCTTTCATATATTTTCCTTCTTCAGCTTCTAACTTTCTTCATTTCGATATCCTGTAATCCTCCCTATATCTTCCCTCCGTTCCTTCTCATATTCTTTATTCTGCACCCAACCCTCTCCCTAATCTGTTCCTTTCCACCTCGCTCTTCCATCTCTTCTCTCCCATCTTTCGTCTTTCCGTCCTCTCTGTGTACCCTCCCTTTCCTTTAGTCCCAGTCTTTCTAATTCATTCTTCATTTTTTCCTCTCTCCTTGATTTAATTTCTTTCCTTCACACTTCCTCTTTTCTTTTCTTCCCTTCATCTTCCCTAGTTCCTTCCATCCTTCCTTCTCCCTTCCTCTCTCTCTCTCTCTCTCTCTCTCTCTCTCTCTCTCTCTCTCTTTTAACTCACTACCCGTCATCTCTTTCCTCCTTCTTACCTCCTCCTCTTTCTATACTTCCTTCCTCTTTCTTTTCCTGCTCCTCCAACCTCTTTCTCTTCTCCCTTCTTTTCCTCCCTCTTCCTCTTCGTGTCCATATCCCCTTCCTCAGTCTCCTGGGACTCTCTTCGTTAGGGGCTGGGAAACCCTATTACGGATCCAGAGGGAACGTGACGGCACATTCACCCTCTCTAATTACATCCTTCACTACCACACCTCCTTCCTCGCACGAAGAGAACAGCCGTAGAAAGGAGGTAGGAGAGAATTTATATTACACAATGCGTTAGATTAGACTGTTCGACTCTTCCAGTACTCAGATCTTACTTTGATAAATAGAGGGAGGAGACAATAAGGAAAAACACACACACCACAAAGCAAGTCAGGAGACAGGACGTGTGTGCTGGGCAATCCCCAGGTCCTGTCCTCCCCACTTACTAATTTTTTAATCAGCCCATACACCACTGACCGGGCTAATGTATGTCCCGGCCTGCACTATTTGTGCAGGAAATCTTCGAACGAACGAACGAACGAACAATAAGGAAAGAGAGCCAAAAAGTGTCGTCGCAGTGAACTGATTAATTATGCAGTACTGAAGAATGAGAGTGTACATAAGTTAATATAATGAACAGCGACCTGAGGGATATTCCTGGAGCAGAACTCATAGGCCTACCACAATCAAAATGCGGGGGGATGCTCGAACATATTTACGATCGATTCTCTGCAGGAACTTAGACTTGTTTATTTTCCGGGAGGGACAAGGAAAGGAGAGGGTCAAGTCTTCCCATACTTCTTATTCCTTCTATAAAAAGCATATCTCAGCCACGAGAGAAGAATTATTATCGCTTATACCTGTATTATGCAGGAAGAATATGGAAAGGGATGCACAAAATCCTCATGTCTTTGGTTCTTCCTGCAGAAATAAATAAAGTTGCGAGAGGACATCGATCGCAAATATGTTCGAGAACCCTACCCCTGACTCGTTCTTAGTGGCACTGGTGACTTTGTAGCACATTTTCCTTGGCAACATATTTTGCACCATACAGCCCAACATTTTCAGGCATATTCATGGTGCAAACTATATCAATACTAAGGCTATGTAACTGACATACAGGAGATACCGGTAGTTAATGTGTAATATGGAAAATAAATTGCTAAGGAAGAAGTGCTACACAGCCTCCTACTGTATAACGTCTGGAAAACGATCATAAAACAGAAATATACTCTTGGATTCTGCGAGTCACACAGCGTCTACTACGGGTGTTTGCCGGGTAAACGAAAGGACACTCGACTCGCAAATGTAAAGTCTGGGTTTGATTACTTGGCCGGCCATGAGACCTATAGGCAGTGTCGTATTAACCCCAATAAGTTCGTACCTAGAACTGAAAAAAGAACTGAATTTGTAATTTCGACGGCTTCTTGTCGTCGTTAAGACTTACCAAAATTATTTGCCTTAATGGCCGTGACCTCGATAGGCATGAGCCTAAGCCTTTTTCCTCAGCCCCTCTTGACACAACTCAGTGTACAAGGTTGTCACTGGAAGTTGTGACGCATTTTGCAATCAACAACAGATATGCAGCTTTGTGTCATGCACTTTACTCCTGATTTAGAGGACTTTTGGTGAAGCGCTTTGCACTTTCCTAATAGATATATTGCTTGCCGTCATCCAATGGTCCGTGTCTGCAGCCCAACCCCCAAGTCCTTAGACTGGCAGTGTGTGCTCTAACCCACAAGACTACGTTGATGAAACACAATCACTGGAATTCCTCCTACAGTATGGAAAATTAGGGACAAGACACGATCACTGTGACTTGCCTCTCTTTATGGTACTTGTCTGTACTAATATACCATTACTGGAGCTGTCATGCAACTATACAGGTTCGCTGTTACGTTTCAGGGCATTACTCACTGGTCCGAAGATGGACACAGAGCAGAAGTTTGTGCTGCCATCGAAGGTGCAATGAGGGGTGTAGTGGGCCCAAAGGGGCAACTATGTATGACATTAGTAACATGGCGGGGTCTAATATTCGAAGGTCGTAGCTGCTGTGAGTGACAGACTGTGGAGGTATATCTCAAGGATCTTTAATTCATAGGATAAACACGTCAGCAAAACAGTTCACTGTTGTCGCTGATCGTCTTTTTTACACCAGTGCTTGGAAGAAAGAGCATGTGCTGTTTTGAAAGGTGTGTGTGTGTGTGTGTGTGTGTGTGTGTGTGTGTGTGTGTGTGTGTGTGTGTGTGTGTGTGTGTGTGTGTGTGTGTGTGTGTGTGTGTGTGTGTGTGTACTTATAGTAACTCGAAACGTTCCGACCAATTTAATTCAAACTTTGTGAAAGAGTTAAGGGATGACAATAAGAAAACTATATACTTTTGAGAACAATATTGTCCAAATTCAAAGCACTAGTACAAGCTTTGACATAACAATACTAACTTAATTTTTTCTCCAGCATAGATGAATAATTTGTGGACTACTTAAAGATAAGGCAAGAATATAGGATTCGACTTTGAGAAGTATCAATCGTAGGTAAAGGTAGCACGAAAAGGTAAAATGCCAAGGTCACCGGACAAGGACAGCTTAAACAATTCTGATTTGATTTTAACCAGACTTAGTGAAACGATTGAAGATCGGGCAATAACAAAGAGTTTAAGTTTTGAGATCAATGTCAATGGTCATCGTAAAGGGGCAAGGTCAAATTATCCCAGTGTGTCTTTGTGTGAAGATAATAAGTTAACCCGTTTTGATCTGATCTGGATCAGACTGGATGGTGTGAGGATCACCCATGGGAATGACCTATTGTTTTTTAGAACAATATGTCAGGAGTTAACTGGGACTGAAAAGAGAAGGAAGGAAATACCTGTACGAGATAGAAATGGTAACTTTATGACTAAAGATTTGGATATAAAAGGAAGGTGGAAAGAGCAATTTGAATCTGTTCTAAATAGACCAATCCCAGCTGAAGAGGACATTTTGCCAGCCGAGAGAGATCTGCAGATAGAAACAGGGGATATAACCTTGGAAGAGGTAGCAAAATCTATAAAGGAGTTAAAGAATTTTAAGGCCCCAGGAGAGGATGGAATATTTACTGAAATGCTTAAGGTGGAAAATGACGAGTTGATGAATGCGCTTTTGAAATTTTTTAATGTGGCTTGGGATAATGGTGGAATTCCAGAAGAGTGGAAAAATGGAATGATTACAAAAATACCAAAAAAGGGTGATTTAAGTGTGTGTGGCAATTCGAGGGGGGATAACTTTGACACCTGTAGTTGCCAAAGTCTTTTCCAAAATCTTGTTGAACAGAATAGAGCCAGTTATTGACAAAATTTTAAGAGAAGAACAAGCGGGATTGAGAAAGGTTGGAGGTTGTAATGATCAGATTTTGATTGTAAGGTATCTAATGCAACAAGCTAATGAGATGAAAATGCCACTTAGTATGTGTTTTGTGGATTTTGAAAAGGCGTTTGATAGTGTTTCACGTGGAGCTATGTTGAAAATTATGAGATTCTATGGTATACCAGATAATTTTGTAAATATTATTAGAAGCCTGCATGAAGGTACTTTTTGTAAGGTAATGGTGGGTGGTTCTTTGAGTGATCCATTTCAAGTTAAGTCAGGAGTGATTCAAGGAGGTCTTTCGCCATTGCTGTTTGTTTTGGTTATGGATTATGTTATGAAAATGGTTGTAAGGAGAACAGGTGCAGGAATTAACTGGAAAGAAAATAAGAAGCTGATGGATTTGGACTATGCTGCTGATATTGTACTGATTTGCGGAAGTATTTACGAGATGCAGAAGGTGCTTGATTGTCTGATGGAGGCAGGAGAAAAAGTGGGATTTGTAATAAACTGTGGAAAGACTGAAATTATTAATATGAACGTGGAGAACCAAATCGATTGTGTAATTGGGAATGATGTGATGAAGAATGTAGAAAACTTTAAATATCTGGGAATGATTGTATCATCTAATGGATCATTAAACAATGAAATTGAGGAGAAGATTAGACAGGCTTGGCGAGCTGTTAGAATGTTGAAATCTGTTTGGAATAATAATATGCTTTCGGTACATATTAAAGTGAAACTTTACAAGTCCATGGTTAGAGCAATTTTAATTTATGGGCATGAGTCATGGTACAGTACAATTGCAATAGATCAGAAAGTATTGGGATTTGAGAATAAAATACTGAGAAGGATTCCTGGGGTAAAGTGGCAAGACAGAGTTGCAAATGAAAGAGTAAGGAATATTACGAGAGTGGAACAAAGTTAATGAATATGTGAGACTGTCTCGCCGGAAGTGGCTGGGGCACATATACAGAAAAGAAAGCAGTTTAATACAGGATGTGCCAGAGTGGACTGCTAGAGGAAGAAGAGGTAGAGGTAGGCCGAGGGAAACCTGGTTGAGGACAATGAAAAGAGAAGCAGGAGAGGAGTGTTGGTGGGACCTGAAGGAGATGGCAAGAGACAAATCTTGGTGGAGAGAGTTCATCGAGGCCCTATGCATCCCGTGGGGTGCCACACGAAATGATTGATTGATTGATTGATGTCAGACCTCAGTGTCACATGGCAAGGTTAACATAACAGTTTTAACCCGAATAGACTAAACTCTGATGGAAGGCTTAGGTCAAAACAAGAATACTAAGATTCAGTTTTGCCAACAATCAGTCAAAAGTTAAAGTCAAAGGGAAAAATCAAATGTCAAGGTCACTGGGGTAAGTTCTTTCATATACTTTTGATTTTATTAGAAGGGTTGGGCAGGAATGAAGTAGTCTAACTCGATATTACAAATATCGGTCTGTCAGTGCCACAAGGCAAAGTTAAATGCTCAGCCCTTACGCCACTTGGAAGGCGCGGGCGTTTCATTCTCTGAGTTCTTTTTCATCATCATCATCATCATCATCATCATCATCATCATCTTCTTCTTCTTCTTCTTCTTCCTGTTTATTTTACTATTTCTCTATCTTTTTACCTGAAGAGAGCTCCATATTAGTAGAGATTAATGAAGAGCATGTATAATAAATACAGTAAGAAAAGTGTCTTGCATGGTGGATATAACAGAATGAAGTTACTAATAATGCAATGAAGAAGACGTCATTAGGCTGAGGGCCCCGGGATTACATCTTTCTGAGGCCCTCATACATGTATACTAAATTTTTGAAACCTAGTGTTAATATATATATATATATATATATATATATATATATATATATATATATATATATATATATATATATATATATATATATATATATATATATATATATATATATATATATATATATATATATATATATATATATATATATATATATATATATATATATATATAATAATCACATTGCAAGGTTTATGTGGGTAAAAGGGAGCACAATAAATACAGGAAAAAGTCTTCATAACTTGTAAGAATGAAACAGAAAATTATGACGAGAAAATTTTAATCCTTTTCAGCTAGAAGGCCCCCTCTCCCTCTTTCTTTTTCTACAGTGTTGTTAATACAATCAGCACAAAACAGATTAATGTAGATCTCTCGTACTGAATGAGGTAGGGATAGCTATGTCCTTCCAGATCTTAAAACCAGTCCTAAGCAGCTTATACTCATAAAAGTAGCAAAATTAAACAAAGTAGCAAGATTAAACTGTGAAGTATATTATCATAGCGGAAAAACCATAAACACGGGCTTTGTTAAAGGGAGAATGTTAATTTATTCTCGAGGAAAATTAAAAAGGCAAAGAAACTGAGTAAAATATTGGTCTCTGTTGGAAAGGGGAACAAAAACCAGCCGGAGCCAAGGAGTCGAGTGTAATCAGTCTTTTGTGCCAGGAAAATTACGGGAGGATGTGAAATTGGGTGATGAATAAGGAATGGTTTGAGGAAGAGGGAAGCTTATCCATCAGATGATGGATTTCTTCTCTCTCTCTCTCTCTGCCTATCTACCTACCTGCCTACCTACCTACTTACCTACCTGTCTTTCTACTCACCCACCTAGCTACCTACCGACCTAGTTATCACCACATTTTCATCTACTAGTCTTCTTACTCGTTCTAAAAACTTCCTTACAGTGACGTCTTTTTAAGATCCAGACGATTTTAGTAATGTTAGGGGAAACATTATGTGAAGAGCATTATTGACAACGATATCTCACCTCTTAAGATTGAAGTTTCTCACGAAAGAAAATCATCTAGTCGCAGTAATGTTTGGGTGACGATTGATGAACTATTTAACGAAGAAGAAAGGTAATCAGTTAAGGGAGAGTCAAGTCTTCTCCCTTTTTACTCTCCGTTTGTTCCCACTCCACTGCAGTCGGACGAGGCGCAACGTTTTTCCAAGGGGATGAGCCCGAAGAGCAGGTGCAGGATAGAATAGGTAGGCCTATATATACAAAGTACTGCTTATTGATAGGGTGCGTTTCGTTAAACAAGAAAAAGGAAGAGGGCTAAGTAGCCTATTGTTCTGGCCATCGGTTTAGGGCTACCGGGTATAGCCTACTGTATTAAACCTGACATATCATTTGTGTTTGCCATAAACCTCAATTAGGTCGTTTGTTGTGCGGTGATGCTGCATGTTTTTATGTGCCTGTTTATCTTTTTACTAGGGTATTTAAATTACCTGGCTTCTTCATTAATTATTAAACACTTCAGTACAATGGCATGCTTCATCCTGATTCTTGCCACTACCAGAGGAATTATTCAACTTAAGAAGGATCCATAATAGGGAAGGGATTCTTTTTTTTTTTTTCTTTTTTTTTAGGATTAACCTAACAGCAGCTTTAAGATAAAATCTCACTTAAACTGGAAAAAAATATCTGGACAGCAAAAAGAAAAATATATATATACATCTATATGTATAGTATAATTGTACTAAAGAGGTCATGAGAAGGAAAAGACAGCTTGAGAGATGGAAATACAAGTTTATATATTATTGTTTCGCTATCACAGTGGCGTGAACTATTCAGAGGGAAAATTTATACTAACATTTGCAGAAGTGAAGCGCCTGGTGATTTGGTGGCAGAGTTCTCGGGTCGGAATGTGCTGAGCTTATGTATTGCAATCTGACTCCCTGGTGTTACAGGGACTTTTTCTGTCAAGCAATACGTAAAGCTGTCCTTCCACCAATAAGACGACGGCTACTATACTCACTAAGATAGTGTGTTTCTCAGTCTTTGGTGCCACATTGTGTGACAGGGCAGACTAATTCTTAATTCGCAAACTTTGCCACACAGTTGGTATGTCAAGTCCGGGTCAGCTAGGGGAACTCTGTTTTGGTTGCGCCTCCATTGTCCACGCTCTTCTCAGGCCAGGTTCCGAGTTTCTTCGGGATGAATGGTTCCTTCACTGCAGAGGGCTCGTTGTTGTTTTTGTCAGAGGTACTGGGATGATGTAGAATTTCTTCAGAGTTGTCCTTTTATGATATTTATATCTTGTCTTCTGTCCCCCTGGGTTGCGACGTGCTGCACGGAGTTGACCATTCAGAAACTGGCGGGAAAGGTGGAACGTCTTCATTTAAGCTCAAGCATGTGGAACACATGTGCGACAAATCTAAACTTTCTCTTAGCTAGCATTTTTTCATGCTGGTTGACTTTGTTACCCTGGAATATTTGTGAGTAAGGAATTTTATCTTCCCATGTGACTCCTAGGATGCACTGTAAGCATTGGATGTGAAATGACTCAAGCTGTTTGATGTGATGCAGGTAAGCAGTCCAGGATTCAGCACCATATAAGAAGGTGGAGATGCATACCGCTGTATATACTGATACCTTCGTCTCGATTTTCAAGTTGGTGTTTTCAAAAATTCTGGATCTCAGATGCCCCAAAAGGGCTGAGGAGTGGCTGATTCCAGCAAGGGCTTCTGCATCAATATTATGTTTATTTGATAGCACACTTCCAAGGTAGGTAAAATGCTCCACCTGTTTTACATTTTCGCCATTCATCTGAAAAGCAAGAGGCTCTGAACAAGCATTGTTCCTCTGAGATAGTTCTGTTTTATTAACATTTATTTGGAGCCCCATTGCATGGTACATGTTGGAAACGATGGTAAGACTCCGTTGCAGGGCTTCTGGGGTATGTGCAAGGTCAGCACAGTCATCAGCATATTGCAGTTCTAGGAAATCAGCTATTTCAGTCTTTGATTATGCTTGAGGACGTCTGAGATTAAATAAGTTGCCCCCTTAATGGAATTGAACGTTTATTCCAACATCAGGGTTCGTTTGTTGATGATCTAATAGGGCAACTGATGTGTGATAAATGTTGAAAATGACAGGGTCCAGGACACATCCTTGCTTTACACCAACATACACATTGAAGGGTTCGGATTTGCTCCCACCTATGGATACACGAGCTTTCATCTTGTCATGCAAGCTCATTAGAATGGTAAGAAATTCGTTTGAAATCCAAAATTTCGAAAGACTATTTCATAAAAATTCTCTGCTGAGAGTGCCAAATGCTTTTGCAAGATCATTGAATGCAATATACAGGTCATGGTTCTGCTCGTGGCATTTTTCTTGTATCTGTCGGCCAACAAAGATCATGTCACAGGTACTTCGTTCCTTCCAAGATCTACATTGTGTTTCAAGAAGTGTTGACTTAGTCAAATGTTTTGTCAGTCTAGATAACATTATCTTGGCTAATACTTTGCTAGCATTCACAAGGAGGGAGATACGTTAACTGTTGTCACAATTTAAGCAGTCCCTTTTCTTCTTGTAGATGGTTACAGTATCAAAAGTAAGCCATTCAGATTGAACTGGTTCTTGGTTCAAGATTGTCAGTGTGAGATTATGGAGACGCTGGTGAAGTAACTGGCCATGCTCTTTGAACAGTTCAGATGGTATACCACGAGGGCCGGGGTTTTTGTTATTTTAAGAGATAGGATGGTCTAAACAGTTTCTGCAAGTATAGATGGGACATCAAGATCTGCTACTTGAGGGACAACTGGGATATTATCAATGATATTGTGTTCCACCGGGTTTCTTCGATTCAGTAAGAAGTTAATTCAAACTTTGTGCCCATTTTCCTAGGATTGCTTCCTTTTCGTTCAGGAGCTTTCCTTCAGCTGATTGAACAGGATTTAAGTTGTTCTTGGTTGGCCCTTAGGTGGTTTTAATGGTCTTTAGAACTCATGTTGGTTGTTACTATCAGCCAGTCTTTGCAGCTCTTTTGCTTGCTCTGTCCACCATTTGCTCTCCATTTTCTCTAGGTTTCACTTCTAAGATTCTGGAATTCAATTTTTAGGGTTAAGGAGCTAAGATGAGGCAATCACTTGTTATGCACTCTATCCTTCATTTCAGGAAGATCATGTATGCCCTCAGCATTTTCATCAAACCAGTCTTTATGGCGGCAAGTGGAGAAGCCTAGGGTTTCTTCTGCATTGCTCTGGAGCAGTGTCTTGATGTTTAGCCACTCTGCATCTGAGTTTGTTGCGTTGTTCTTTGGGGTAAGTGGTGAGCAAGAGAGGGCTTGTCTGTAATGGTGCTGCAGAAGGTTTTGCAAGTTGTCACATCCTTTAAACTACTACAGTCTGGTTTCTTGGTGGATGGTCTGTGGCTTATTTGTTGGTGTACAGCTAGTTCTAATACATTTATGGTCTGCTGAGCACTCAGCACCTCTCATAGCTCAGGTTATAAGTACTTCACATCGATCTCACTGCCTTACAATGGCATAGTCAATTAGGTGCCAATGTCTAGGTCGTGGGTGCAGCCATGTGGGCTTGTGTTTATTAAGTTGAAAAATGGGGTTGTGATGACCTGGCTATGTCTTGAGCATACAAAGAGCGGTCTAAGGCCCTTGTTGCCCCTGTTACCAACATCATAGCAGCCTATAATGCCTTGCCAGAGGTGATTCTCTTTTCCTACTCTGGCATTAAAATCTCCAAGCAGGATTGGTTCGTCATTCGGTGGTAGTGAGAGAATAGTGGCATCCAAGGAGTCATAAAAGGAATTTTTGATGGTGCCCACAGAATTAAACACTGGGCACAGACACTGATGAGTGTTGGATATTAGCCAGGAACACAGGTCAATCCCTGCCTTTAAATAATTTGGACTATGGTAATCTTGAATCAGGTCAAATGCGGCGAAGAAAAAAAATGTTGGATGAGCAGACAGTGCTTTATTTGGAAAAGCTTTGTACTTGAGAGACAGTAATTTTGGTTCGTGTTGGACTTTATTAATGTGTGTCGTAGTCTTGGGAAAACTGCTTAAGCCCTTCAGCCAGAGGATCTCATTCCAATTATAATTCTGCTTCATTCAGACGTCTTCATTTAAGCTAAGGCAAATGATATCTAATGGGCTGTGGAAAAAGGAAAGCTGTATATAACCTCTCAAGTTCAGAAAGTCTCTCGTAGGTAATATAATATCACACGGTGGGAGCAAGGAACAATACAAAACACGCCATCATACTGTAAGGGATAAAAAAAGGAACACATCATCTTTAATTTCAGTGCAATGTAGGCACGTATACACCTAGGTATATTATTTAGACATGATCCAGGCTATTTCGTTAGGTGATGACTAGAATTAGTTAATCTCAGCTGAACAAAATCGTCTTATGGTAGTATGAGCAAAACAATTTTATGCATCCACAATATATGAAAAGGTTAAGGACAGAAATTTACGGAGACACGTATTGTATAATTCTCCATTACTAAATTCTGTTCAATCAGACTAGGCGTAAAATTGATATCTCTAGCATGAATTTTGAACTGTAACAATAGGTTTACACCAGTTGCCAGTCATGAGAACTGCAGTGAACAGGAAGATGATCAATAGTAGTGTACTATTTTGCCCCTGAGCTAAGGAAAAAGAACTCCAAAAGGATGAAAATTCACTCCTAAATAAAGAAAAAATAAACTGTAATAAAAACCGACAGAAAGTATTAGGTGT